>NW_004955403.1:6099939-6113311 GCF_000276665.1 Chinchilla lanigera
AACAGAACTCATAATGACAGGATAAATACATATTGAAGAATCATCTTTAACCTCTTTCCTAGAGGATTACTTTCTTATTTTATTCTGATATTGCTCATATGCATGCCAAGTTTCATTATAGGTATAAACATTAATTACTCACAGTCTTGCTTTTATAAAAGTGATTCACTTAAATATCTTGCATAGAGCTACATGTATTATTAATATCATGGTTAGTAACTAGTAACTGCACCAATTAGGAAGTTTTACACTTCTGAGTAGTAATTTCTTTATTATTGGTTTAAATAAGAAAATGATGAACACACGTTGATTATTTGAATCATTTTCACTTTGAAAATTCTTATAACTAGAATCAAAATGGTTAAAAGATAAACAAAGCATCATCTCATCTAACTTGGTGAATGTTTTTATATTGTTAAATTTTTATATTCAACATTGTACCTCACATCGAATCTTAAATTACTGAGCATGGACATCTTTGGTGGGCAGATGGACCTGGGCAGCTAGCCTACAGGCGTGGAGTAATCAGTAAGACCAGCAACGTGGAAGTGTCAGAAGTAGCAGCAAGGATCCAGCAGTTTGGCTCTAGAGAGCTGCGCCAACAGAGGTCCAGTCCCATCCCCCACATCCAGAGGCCAAGGTCAGCTCTACACTCACCGTACTTCCATGGCAAACCTGGCTGAAGTCCACAGCACATTTCTGGAATCTGACATGGACACTATCACAGAACTGTAAGCAGCAGAGGTATTTTGCTTCCTTTATTCTCCATTGTCTGATTTGTTATCCCTTTCCTGTCTGGTTGGAAGTCATCTTGTTTTGTCTTTGTATTTTGTCTTTGTATTTTGTTATTTTTGGTTCTGGATTTTTTTCTTTTCTCTTTTCACTTTCTCATGCCTACTTTTTATTCTTTCTTTTCTTCCTTTCTTCTCTATTTTCCTTCTCTTCCTTCCTTTTGTTTCACTGTTTAGCTTTCTTACCTATATTTTTTGTTTTCTTCTGTTGACCCTCTTTCCCACTTTGGTCAACTACTTTTTGAATTTAAATTTTCAAATGGGTAGACGTTGTTTCTCCCCTTTCTTTCTTTCTGTTTGAATAATAAACATCCTTTTATTTGCTGACTGCCATTACAAAAACTGATTACATCAACAACAAAAGTATCTTCTTGAGTCCATGTCATAGGCAGTTATTGTGTTAAAGTTAAATAAAACTGTAAAACATCAGTGTTAAAATGTTAAATTTTACATTGTCTTTACCACTTTGACCTTATGAACAACTGAACTGAGCAAAATAAGGTAAAAGCTTACACATTCATTTTATCTTCAGAAATGTAAAGGTCTAATTATTCAAACAGTTTTTATTATAAAACTAAACTCTGAAAGTGTCTACAGAGTTGGCTTCTTTTGAAATTTTTCTGATTACTCCTTAGCATTCTATTTCACTTTTTCCTTCCTGTGTTCTCCAGTTTCCCAAAACTTGGGTGATCAGCCTTTGCCCTCCAGCTTTGACTCTACTGTATTTGACCTCATGCATCACTTTGTCCTGTTCCCTACCATCTTAGCCACCCCCCAAAAGGGTAAAATCACCCCACTAAGGGGAAAATCACTGTATATAAGTACATAGTGTATGTATGGTTTTGTTATATAGCTTTAGAGTTTGCTCTTGTAGTTGGATGTAGCAGGTAAATGGCTACCATAGTTTGTCAGTAGTTAAGCTATACTTCAAACTATTGTTATTACTAACTGTAGTAGTTAGCAAGGACGTCATATATGATATGATCATTTTTCTCCCCTGTATAATACTGTAATTATATGGGGTCATAATCACCACCACAACCCAGTACCAAGGATTGATTGCTGAGGCAAATAGTAAATTTGCATCCTTTACAAACTGGGAAGGTAGGTTCTTGGGATAGCTATAAAGAACCACCTACGTCTAGAAGACATTGCTGAAGAACAGTCATCTCTGAGGGAAGCCTCAGTACTAGATATAAAGGTATCATAAGAAATTAGTAAGCACCAATACAGAAAACAAAATGAAATAGAAAATGACAAAACACAGAAGGAATAAGGAGAGGATAGAATATCAGATGTTGAGAACAGAATTGCAGCTACTGATCAAGAAAATAATGCTTAGTAAATGCAAAGGAATTGAAATTATCCCATGCATATAATCTAACCATAGTGCAATAAAATTGGAAACTGATGGTAAGAGAAACTGCAAAAGCTCCATAAACACGTGGAAAATTAATAACACCCTACTGAACCACCAATGGGTCACAGACAAAATTAAAGAAGAAATTAAACAATATCCACAGCTAAATGAAATACAACATACCAGAACATATGAGACAAAATGAAAGCAGTCCTATTAAGGAAATTTACAGTGGTGAATTCTCACATCAGGAAAACAGAACAAGCACAAATGAACAGCCTAATGCTGAATCTCAAGCTTCTAGAAAAAGAAGAGCAAGACAAGCACAAAGCACACAGAAGGGAAGAAATTATAAAGTCGGAGCAGAAATTAACAATATGGAGATCAAGAAAACAATATAAAGAATTCATGAATTGAAGAACTGATTCCTTGAAAGCACAAATAAATTTGAGGAACTCTTAGCCAACCTTATTAAAAAAAGGAAAGAAAAGAGTCAAATTCATGCACTGAGGAATGAAAAGGTTGAAATCAATACAGGTCCTGTGGAAATTCAGAAGATCATCAGTACCTACTTCAAAAATCTTTACTTTCATAGGATGGAAAACCCAGAAGAAATGGACAGATTTCTAGCTATGTACTAATTACCAAAGCTGAATCAAGAAGATAAAACATTCTGAATAACCCAATATCATTTAATGAGATTGAAAATATAACTTAAAACTTACCAAAAAAGAAAAACCCAGGTCATGATGGATTCATCGCTGATTTCTACAAAAAATTTAAAGAAAATTTAACACCAGTACTCCTCAAATTCTTTAATGAAATTTAAAGGGAAGCAATACTCCTGAACTCATTCCTGGAGGTAATTATTATGCTGATAACAAAAGCAAAGACAACCAAAAAGGAGAACTAGAGGCCAATCTCCCAAATGAACATATATGCAAAAATCCCCAGTAAGATAGCAAACAGAATGCAGCAAATCATTAAGAAGATTATACACCATGGTCAAGTGGGATTCATCCCAGGAATGCAGGAATGGTTCAACATACACATATCAATAAATGTAATACACCACATCAACAGAGCCAACAACAAAATTCTCGTGATCATCTCAATAGATTCAGAAAAAGATTTTGAGAAAGTCCAACACTCATTCATGATAGAAAAAGCCTACAGTAAACCAGAATAGATGATCTTTAACTCAATCTGATAAAAATTATCTATGAAAAATCAACAGCCAATACCATACTAAATGGAAAAAAACTGAAGGATTTTACTCTGAAATCAAGAGCAAGGCAAGGATATCCACTGTCTCCAGTCTTATTCAGCATAGTCCTGGGAACATTAGCCAGAAAAATTCGAGAAGAGAGAAAAATAAAAGAAATAAGTATAGGAAAGAAGAAGTGAAATTATCATTATTTGCAGATCACACAATACTCCACATAGATGACCCCAAAACCTCCATCAAAACACTTCTAGAGTCAATACACAAATTAAGTTGTGTTGCTAGAAACAAAATCAACACTAAAAAAATGAATAGAATTCCTGTACACAAACAACAAACTCACTGAGAAAGAAATTAGGGAATCCATAACATAATAGCATCCAAAAAAGGGGAAATACTTAGAAATCAATTTTTAAAAGAAAGCAAAAGATTTATACATTGAAAATTACACTACTCTGAAAAAAGAGACCAAAGAGGTTTTCAGAAAATGGAAAAATATCACTTGATCATGGATAGAAAGAACCAACATAGTGAAAATGGCCATATTCTTTATATTGTTACACAAATGTAATGCAATTATGATCAATATCATTAGCATACCTCACAGAAGTAGAGAAAACAATTCTAAAATTCACTGTGAACTATAAGAGACCTAGAATACCAAAAGTAATTCTGGGCAACAAAGGCATGGCAGGAGGCATTACAATCCCTGATTTGAAAGTATACTAAAAATTACTGTGATAAAATCAGCATGGTATTGCCAAAAAATAGACTTGAAGAGCAATGGAACGTATTAGAAGATGTGGACCCGACTACAAAAACACTCAGCCATCTGATCTTTGGCAAAGCAGCTAAACATTTTCATTGGAAGAAAGATAGCCTCTTTAATAAATGGTACTGGAAAATTGCCTGTCTACATGCCAGAGACTAAACCTACACCCATGTCTATCACCATAGTCTAAACTGAAGTCAAAGTGGATCAAAGATACAAAGATTAAAAGAGAAACTCTGGATCTACTGTAGGGGAAAGTAGGTAGAAATCTTGAAGATGTAGGTGTAGGCATAGAGTTTATGAACAAGACTCAAATTTCACAGGAAATATTCCGAAGAATAAATAACTGAGATCTCATTTTATTAGAAAGTTTTTGCACATCAAAGATATCACCATGTTTGGATTAATTTTTTGAATTTGGGGAACTTGAATTTTTAAAATTCTTTATATGATGTAGATAGAAGTACTTTGTCTGACACAGTGGGTAAAAGTCTTTCCCATTCTGTGGTTTTTCCTTTCACTCTGTTTGTGATTCCTTTTGATGTACAAAAACATTCTAATAAGATGAAATCCTTGGAGTAAATGTGGTCCAAAATACACAACAGATATTGTGAAAGGCAAAGAACCTGCTCAAAAGGAAAGAACAGCTGGGAGGGGGAAGAAAAAATATACATACATACAGAAGATAGCTAAGATAATTATATTACTAATTTCTATTTGTTCATTGGAAAGAATGGTTTGTGCCTATATTGTTTGATCAGTTTTGCATGCTTATATTTTGTAATCTGAGCAGCTACTTTGAATATAACAATAAGCAATGTGCTAACCTTTGTTACTCTCTTGCCATCTTTTTTGAAATTTTGTATCATTGTTTTGTATTTTCTCTTTAAAAAAGTACCAAGCATGCTTACTGACTATTTAAGAGAACATAATTATTCTCACTGTTCTAAAATATAATACCTTGGTCATACTATAATTAAAGAAATCTGAATCAATTCTTCATATTTGATACATAAGAAGAATTATATTGCTAAAAGTAAGATATATAACATGACATAGAGCACTCTCATAAAATTATAATTAGCTATATTAAATTATAAGTACTCTTTCGAAAATTATAATTAATGGGACTTGAAGGAAGAAAATATTTCATTCAACAAAGCAAAACAAACAAAAATCTCCTAGTAATTTTATGTATGTAATATATTTAAAAATTATCTTAATGAATGAGAAAGCTAGAAACGCATACTTATCTAAATTATGAAAATAAAATGCTTAATAAGTGGATTTCAAGAGAACAACATTCATCTGTGATGAGTCTGTAAACATACACTGACAAAGATTCCAATCCAACTTCACGATAGATGCAAACACTGGATCTTGACAATTCAGGAAGTCCTTGAAGCTTTCATGATTTGTATGGACTTTGCCTATGCAGCCCATAATGTCTGCACATTCTATCTATCTCCATGAAATTGGTTAAATGCAGTTTTTGCTCACACTATTCACACCAATCCTTCCTCACATCTCCATCATTTTAAAACAATATTCCCTTTCCTCTTACCAAGAATCAGAAAAAAAAAAAGTGGTAAATTCTGTAGCTCAATATCTCCTGTAAAGAAGTATTTTATTATAATTTTACTACCTCAAAGAAGTAGCAAAGTTAAAGTGAAACCTTTGTCAGATAGTAGAACAGAAACTTGATAAAATTATATGTTTGGCCCACATCAAAGAGCAAGTTGTTAATAGAACAACAAAAGAAAAAGATACTAAATTATGGCTTTATTGATTGCATAAATGCGTCATTTTAAAGGTTATTTTAAAATAAATTGCATCACTACAAAATTCTATTCACTATAAAATTTCAGTGCAGTTCAGTTGAATAGGTGTTTGCAACTTATTTTAAAAATTAGTTTGCAACTAATTTATTTATTTTTTTAGTACCAAGAATTAAACTCAGGACCTTGTGCTTGCCAGGCAGGTGCTGGGCTTCTGATCTATAACCCCAGCCCACAACTTCTATTTTAATTATTGTGAGAAAGATCTAAATTCTGGTCAATATAATGAAGAGCCTATAGTTAAAAACAACCAAATATTTTCATTAATTTGTTAGAGAATATCCTACATTACTTTTTCCTGTGTCTCAAAATGTAGAAAAGAATAGATAATTTAATTCCTCCAGGTGTATAACAAGGAGGAAATCATTAATGGCAATTAGGTGTTTCAAATCTCAAAATAATGCTGATTTGTTTTTCATGTGTGATAAATGACATCTGACCCTATCTTACATTCTTATTCTCTCTTGAATAAAGGAGCATAGTTAATAATCTCTGAACTTGAAGAACATGAAAATAAAACCAGGTCACTTTTGAATAATTTGAGATAATATTTCTTCTCTAAAGGTATGGAGCACATAAAATATAATTAGCACTGGACTCAGTGGTCTACTAAGCATCAAGAATTGATAAGTGAGTTTCAGCTTTTCTGATGATTTGTATTTTTATGGTTTAGATCAAGCTGTTCCCCAGAAATATCATGTGCTAGGTGACCGGATCATGGAGATGCTCTCTACGTCAGTGGCTTCACCCACGGATGAGTTCAGCAGCTGCGTGTGCTCTTCGGAAGCGGGCCCTGGTTGGAGTTTCCTCACTGGGACAAGACAAGGAAGGGTGTGCTCCTGTCCCGGCCTCCTCCCTTCCCTCTCTGCTTCGCGGCTGCCTGGGATGAGCAGCCGAAGGGTCAGCAGTCCTTTCCATCCAGTCATCTGTGCCTTGGAGTAGCCAACGCTAGACTGAACCCACCAGAAACTGCAGGCCAAGTAAGCCTCACTCCTGGGAGTTGCGGGGTCAGGAATTTCACCCTGGCGATGGAAAAGCTGTGTAATGCATGCGTTATCAGATGGGAGAGCGCATAGCAGTTTTTCCGGTTGCTATATCTCCCAGTCAATGAACTGGTTAGAGCAATCGGTGGATGTGAAAGACTTCTGTTTCATTTTAGGGTACAAAGAAGAAAAAAAGTGCAAAGGAAGCACTCAGGGAGAAAAGGGTGCCTTGAAAAAAAAAAAAGGGAGAGAAATACATCCTGCAAACAGTGAACACTGCAAGAAACGGGGCGCAACCCTCAAGTCATTTACTGCTCTCCTTTTATGTCCTCCTGACAATTGATCCCGGTAGTCCCACTTGGTCTCCTGCTAGACGATGGTATCAGATGCCGAGGTCCGTGTGTTCTCCTATTGGAAGGAAGATTGGTACCAGGTGCAGAGCTCAGACTGATCCCCTGTCATGCTCGGCGCTCCAGTTCCGGGCCAGTGGTTAATAAATCTCCTCAGTGGGAGGTCGTGCCCCATTGAGCCAGCCCACTCTCATGCCCCATGCGCCGGCTTCACATGGGTGATGTCACCAGCTGTAGTTCCATCAGAGTCAGGCATTAAAAATGCAGATTTCTGTGTCTCCTCCTGGCCTTGAAGTCCCAGGGATGATTCTTTAGGCATAGTAGGCAGCATCTCTGCAAGCATTCAGTTGAGTTAATGACAAACCTACCTGTAAATTTGTCATGAGAACTAAGTAATCTTAATAATGTGATTAGTGGGAATAAAAGTCCACGATAATTTAAAATTATTCCTTTGGTTTTTACACAGATTATGGTACCTATTTATTTTTCAATCTGAAGTGGAGAATTACTTTGTTTATTTCTCTGCTTTCACAAGTAATGTTTTCCTACGTAACCATACTACGGAGAAGGAGTATCATGAAATGTTTTCCCATAGTCTTCCTAAGTCAGGAGAGCTAGTTCCTTCTCTGCAATAGGCTCAGGTTTGACAAAATGGTAGCACAGTCTGAGTGAGGGGTGTTTAACCTCCCACATTACCGGTGTGCCCAAAGAGGCCGCTGTCCATACAAACAGGGCTCCTCCTGAAAGATCTCTAGGTGCAAATGTGGAGGAGAGATTGGAAAATTGGAAGACAGATGTGTAATGCATATGCGTTCTAACATTTTATTCTGAGGGTCCAGGGTCTAAAGTTTGGCTGTAGAGTCAGTTTTAGTCTTGCCTATAAATACCTATTCTCTCACACTCTAGTTCTCTAATCTACCTCACTCTTTCCAAGACCCCCAACATGCCGCAAATAAACACTCTTGTCTTTGACTAACTGATCTTTTTGCATCACGCATAACACCCCTGAGAGCTCGGGAATATCCTATCCATTTCTCAATGTATTTTAATGTTCATTCACTTAGAAAAAGTTTCCCAGCATTTCCCATTTCCCCAAATTAGAACATATCAGGCCTTCTTTTTTGATCACACCTTCCACAATGTTCACTTTGTATTAACGACGTCTTTTATATTTTCTGCTCTGATGCTTTCACCTCCAAGGTCTTTCTAACCCTGAAGGGCCTTTCCCTTCCCCAGGGAGCCGTCCCCTCAGATTGTTAAACTAGAAGTGTTCTCTTAAATAAATAGGGTTTCCTTTTCGGCCATTACAGATACTAGCAAGGAAATAAAACAACCAAGTCCTGAGGCAATTTCCACAATAATCAGTACCACAGGGGACAAGAAGTTGGGAAACTACTAGATGAGAGTTAAGAGCATTTTTTATGACCCTTGAGGAAGGGAAGTTCTGTGAATGTCACTGGCTGTGGATCAATTGGGGTGAAGTAGAAAAGCTTTGGAAGAGCAGAGAACTGCACAAGGGGAAGCAATCACTGTGTCTGAATTGGTTCGGATGAACAGTCCCCAAACTGTGGAAACATGGGTTGGTGACTCTGGAGCTGGTTGGGGTGGGATTTAAATCCAGGTCCCAGTGATCTACTTCTATATGTGCTTCTGCCTGCAGCCACGAACCAAATAATTGCCCAGTCCCATTCTCAGTGTATTATTGTGAAACTTGGGACATGATTCTTTTTCTCTTCAGAAAACTTGCCCAGCTGTATCACCTTCACACACAGATCTGACCACCTCCTTCTTGGGCTTTCACTCTCATCTATCGCCTCCCCACCCTACCCACCCCAGGTCCAAGGAGCTTGCTGAGGAGCAAGTGCACCCCTGAGCCTGCTGCAGTTATTCCCGTGGGCCAGCGCCAACCGCTGTGCTGCCCGACTACCCACTGCAAAGCCGTTTCCCAGATCTCTGTTGCCTCCACACGTGGCGCTTCTTTGTGCGGTTCCTGAAGGTAGGGAATTCCCCTTTTAAGAACTACGAGTGATAGAAATTACATTTTCAGTGGCCATTGTCACCTTATCTGTTAACTTTACTGTGTTTCAATTTTAGTAAGCCACTCTATTTTAGAACAAGAAATCCTTAGCATTGGCCCTTATGCTGGAGAATGAATCCACAACCTTCTACCCTCTGAGGCTTACTAAGGTCTCACATACCATTATTTGTGTAGTCGTCCTCAAAACCATCTTACTTCTCTCTTTTGAAGTCTTAACACCTCGAGTAATAGTTGTTGACACTATATTCTCTGGCCCTTTTCTTTTGGTGTCTTGGAGTCCGTAGTATCCATTCCTCTAGGAGCTTATTAGAAATATAGAATATTGGGATCTGAATCAAAAATAACATTTTTGAGAGAGTCCAGATGACTCTTACACATATTAAATTTTGATCACTATGTACTGCTGTGGGGTTGCAAAGCCCTTTATCCTAGTCTTTTCAAGCAGAATGACCTAAGCTTTAAAAACTACATTAAGCTTCCAAAGCTGAATCCTTTTCTTCTCTATGTCCACACACAGCATGTACTGTTAGATGGCACTCTGTGTCTGCAGCTTCTTTCTTTCCTTCATGGAATTTACTTCATTGTGAGCTTAATCAATCTTTACACTAATTCTATATTCCAGTGAATTTCAGAGATTTCCTTCAGAAGAGAAAACGGTTATATTTTCTGATCACATTTAAAGCTATAAAGCTTTTTTTCTTTTTACTGTTTTTTTTTCTTTACTTCTAAATAAGTTGTAGCATGAGTCAAAATGTTCGCAGTGTGGACTTTACCAGTTCTACCCACCTCTGCAACTGCAAAGTTGTGGAATATTTATTTCACATCAGCAAAAGGCAATGATGTTAGCACAGAAGAGGTAAACCTCTATTTTATGTGTCTGTGTCTTTTCTGATGAGTTATGTTAGTTCTCTGTAGAGTAATACTTGCTTTTGGTACTTGATCATCCACATCCATGATTTAGATTTGAATGAGTATCAAATCTACCAGTGCAACGTAGGGTCACAAGAAATTACCATGTGGAAAGTAATACATCAGTTCATGATGCCTCTGTTCGAGAGCAATTCGGTCTGTGAACAGAAGCACTTGGCAGGCCTCTGCTTCCACACACGTCACTGAGGCATGAAAAGGCCCACAGCCATCCTCCCTGCACAAACACGGAGGAGGCGATCTTCTCCAGAATCACGGACACAGTAAGTGTGTGCCCTGAGGTACCACTGGAGCTTGTTTCTGATGTTTGCACAGTTTCACAGCTAAGAGTTTGCCTGGAGTCTCAGGAGAGATTTGGACTCGTGAAAAACACTGTAAGTTTTTAGGCTTGGCAGAGGGGATTGTTGAATTTCTGGTTGTGTGCAGGTAGCTGTGTCATTTAGGTGGTGTTATGAACTTGCTGTTGCCTTTATATGAAGACTAAGTATGTTTGAAATTGTTGTGTTTGGGCATGAAGTTGACAAAGGGAAGTGGTGTTTAGGAGAACTGTCATCTTGGTTGACTTTGGGATCTGCCAGGGGAATTGGTTTGGCAGGCTTTGGGTCTGCCCGGGTGGGCCATAGGCTCATGGCCTTGGGGTCTACGTGAGGCCCCTCACCCTTTCTTCTTTGGCCCTATTCTCTGCTTTTCCTCCAGGATGAACTTACAATGTTTCCATCTTGGATCTTGCAGATCCAGGCCCAAATCTTCTGAGCCATGAGCTAAACCGCTCCTATTTCAAGACGTAGGTGTCAGGTCTTTTTTTCCCAGTAACAGGAAACTTGAGTAATACCCAGACATTAGTTGACTGACTTATGACTTTATCTCTATATTATTTACAATGTCTGAATGTATTCTGCTCCTCTGTTTCAAAGATATGCGTGTAAGGCCAGAGGTTGGCTCCCTGGAGAATGTGTGGGTCTCAGGAGCAAGGTGCTGGCTTCAATCCCTAAGACTAGCCAACAGACAATGATACATGTGATTGTATGTCGGGCCTGTTAAGAAAATTGAAGGTAAGTGCCTCCTCTCAAAAGCCTAATTTAATCACATCTTCTTCCCTGTTAAGGTAATAATCACATGTTTGGGATATGAGGATGTAGACACATCTTTGTGGTTAATACTCACGCTACTACCTTCCACTGAATATTTCACATATTTCATTTATGTCATTAAATGATGTTTTCCTACCACCCTTTGACTAAATTTATGTCTACTCTATTTTTGAATTTCTGTCTGATAACTTTATTACCTCTCATAGTTTCTGAGTCTGGTTTTAACTGACTGACATTTCTCCTGACTTTCATTCCCATGTTCTTGGTTGTTTCAAAGTGACTGTTATTTATTTATTCAATTGTTGTGGTAGTACTGGAAAGTGAATCCCATACCTTCTTCTTGAGTTCTATCCCCACTCCTTTTAAATTTATTTATTTTGAAACAGGATCTCACTAAGTCCAAAATTGTCCAGGCTTGGGATCCTCCTGCCTCAGTTGGCCAGAATATTGAGATTATTTGTGTGTTCTCCTACATCTGGAAATCCGCAGGATTTTTTGAAATATTCTGTGAGATGTTATAGATTATACATTGTTGTGTGATGGGTTTTATGGTTTCCTGTAAAGATTAAGTTGAATAAGTTGGGAAGTAGAATAAGTTGATTTTGGATTAGGTTAATCTTGTCAGTATTTCTTTTTAATCATCTACATTACAGGTGCAGAAATGCTTACCCTGCAGGGCACCTTCTATTGAGGTGCACCACTTCTGGCGTCTTCGTAAGCCAGGGTTTGCAGCCCTCAATGCTCTGCAAGGAGTGCTCAGTCTAGGTGTCTTCTAGTGTCCGCTTCTCAGTGTGAGCGCTAGGATTGCTCCACTTAACTGTGGCTTGGACATTCTTTTCCCAGACACCATCTTTTACCCCACAATTGTTTCAGTATTCCACCTACCACTGAAGAAGACCCTAAGCAGAGTTAGTAAGATATTTTGGGGAAACCTTTTCCTTATTTTTGTCATGTATTTTTTCTTCTTGAATTCCTACTTTATAAGGCTCTCAAGCCCTCCCTCCTCAATTGAATGAGTTCACTGGTCCTCTCTCTCTCTGGTCTGGGTGAGGCCGGGCTGTGATGACTTCTGGTCAGAAAAGTGGGCCAGTTTCTCGATGTTTCTCTGATCTTTATGACTGGTCTCTCCCACCTAATTTCAATAGTCTAAAGCATGCATTATATATTCTGTCTTATTGCCTATTTACCATGGAACAAATAGAGGTGAGTAGATTCTGATAAAATGTAGGTACTTAGTGCTTAAACTAAATAATATATTTTTGTTTACACATGATTAATCAAAAAGTTATTCAGAGTACCTCGTTACACCTTTGATAAATCATTATTCACAGTGTTGAACCTAGAACCACAATAATTATTCCATCACTACATTGTTATCTGAAAGGAATTTTTTAAAATGTAGGCTCAAATCAAAAACAAGAAACGATGATTCAAGCTAATTTTTAAAGCATGGAACATGGAGACAAGGTACATTGCTATTTTGTTCTAGTTCATTGTACCATGGAAGGAGCTACCATGTTTATGGAAGCATAATCTCAAAGAGGACCTGGCTATTCTCTTTCCAAATCATTGAGAGAGCAAAATAATGCTCTCAAACAGTATAAAATCCTCCTAGTTCCTTCTCTGTGATTCTTAGAAGCTCATGGAGTTTATTCCTGCTGGGTTTTAGAGAAGCCCAGTGTAAGGATGATGCCGTTATCTAAATGCATTGCATACATTTGTAGTCCTTGTAATCTAGAGAGCATATTCATACCAGTATTTTATGATAGAAGTAAATGATGAAACCACAGTGCATTTGAACAGGTAGTAGGAAGCTTCAGTAAATGATTGCCTGTTGAGCCATACTTAAGTAAGAGATGAAATAGAAAACGTTATATTTTCTCTGATACTTGTGCTCTTTCAAAAGAGAAATGGCTAAGATTCATGGTGGTAAAGTTATGGAGAAAATCTAAGTGTCCACAAAAGGGTCAATAGATAATTTACATTATATATATACA
>NW_004955403.1:6113411-6118655 GCF_000276665.1 Chinchilla lanigera
TTAGCAGGTGTTTATACATATATATATACATATTACATATACTACACAGCTACCCACTTCTATACAACTGTGTATTACTTAACATTCAAAAATAAGAGCGAGCCACTTTTCACAACAGGAGTATTTCTGAAGTATTTCTGCTAATTGATGTAAGGCAGACATACAAAGGAAACTACTACATAACATGACCTTCATGTAGTATCCAAAAGAAAACAAATGGCCAAATATGCAAAGATAGAGAAAAAGGAACAGCAGATTAAACAGTGGTTACCAAAGGGGGTGCACGGGAGATGGGGGGGAAGTGGGGGGACACAGTGTGTCAGCCACACAGGGTGAGCAGGTCTGCAGATCTAGCATACAGCGCACAGAGCACAGTTAGTAGATGTGTGTCAGGAGCTTTTGTTCACCAAATAGAGCTTCATCCACCTTTCCCACTCAGGGATGCACAGACACACTATGGCGTGAGTGACTGGGTGTGTTAGGGCCCTTCACTACTGGAACTGCTTCCCTACCTCTATGGAGCCCCCAGTGTCATGACGCAAGCTTCAAATGTACCCAATGAAATTCATTTAAAAAGTAAAGCATTCTTCCCACCATTAGTTGCCTTAATGCAAAGCTGACCATCATGTATGCTTTCCTTGTTGACGTATCAAAGGCCAGCAATAGACTCCGAAATCGCTCGTTTTCTTCGTGAATGACTGGCTGAATTCTTTATACCCACTAAACCACCTGAAAAGACCAGCTTCAAACTTTACTTATGCAAACTTAGGATTCCTTTCTTTAACTTTGGGCGATTATCATCCTAAGCCAGGTCTGCTGGGTTAAGCACCTTCCCAATGGATGGCCTTGGTACCGCCTGCAGAAGAGACATACTTGGCCAACCGACCGCAGCAGCTGCTTGTCCTATTCTACCTGCCAGGTCTTTCTAGCCTCCTCACCGTTCTCAGTAAAAAAGAGCGTCCCTCGCTCTTTCTGACCCTTCAGACTCTTGCAGGTCCTGCGGACAAGCATCCTCGCTGTCATGGAATTACCAACTGGCACGTTGCAATGGTCCCTTTTTCTGTAATAGAAATAGTCTTTTTAATTAAAATCTCTTCTCCAAGTCCAAATTTTCTTTTATTTGACAAGGTTAAAAAGCCAAACAAATCCATCTGTTTTGGTTTCTTTTACTGTATGAGTAGCAAGGTTTTGTGTCCCTGTTACCTACTTGTTTTTCTCTACACTCCAACTATCCTCATTTAAACTACCAAATTTGAACATTTAAATTGCATTTGCTGATCTTTAAATGCAGTGATTAAATTATTGCTCTAGAAATGAAGCATGCTCCTTTCTTTGAAAGAACTTAATAACAAATTAGATTAAAGCATTTGATTACACTGTTTATGAACTGAATGATTATAGATCTCCCCTGGCTTGCAGGAAAAATGGACTTGGCTAAATGAAGGAAATCATCTTTCGAGCTCTGTAGAGTTGTCCTTGGTGAGAATGGAGTAGGCCAGTGTCCAGGTAAGGTATTCAACATGAGCAAGCTTTAGAAATGAGCACCTAGGGATCTGTCACTTGACAGAAGAATGAATTGTTTGGAATTGATTGTGTACCCTAACAATAGTGACAACAGACTCGTGCAAAAAGGCAAAACCAGACTTGGTTTGAATGCCTCCGTTTGAAATTTGTAGAAAGCATTTCTTTTTTTTTTTGTTTGTTTCAAAAAGAATTTTATCCTAGTTATAATCATAACACATTTTCCAGAAATGATGTAAATTATAGCTAGATCTTCAATACAATTTCAGCCAGATTAAAAACAGATCAAATGTTAGAAAAAAATTGCAATGTTAAAATAATCATTTTCCCTGTTTCTATTCCAGCCTTTTTGAGTTTAATCCAAACTGACCCCATCATGGTTTCTTGATCTCCAACAAGAAACATTTTAGGGAGCCATAATGGCTGATATGAATGCTATGGCATTACTTCGGCAGAAAGCAGTACAATTATGAGCGTAAAAGTAATCATTGGTGTGTTAAAAATGCTGCTAGTGCAACTGGGTCTTACTGCAAAACTCAGCTTGTCTTCAGTTGGTAGATTTGAAAAGGTATGAGGGGTAGTTAAATACATTATATGTAGGATTATAGGGTTGAGTTGCCCACATATATCCAGTTGGAAATGGCTAAAATTTTACCTTAGATAACCTCAACTGGAACATACTTGCTACAATTAAAAGTTAGGAGGCCATCAATGACTATCCATGAAATTGATAGAAGTAGAAACCATCCATTATGAATCAAATTTGTTGTATAAATACACAGAAAATTAGGTCTTAATGAAAAGAATTTCAGTAAAATACCCATTTATATAATTTCATATTAGTATATGGAATGTCATGTAGAAAGCATTTCAAATATAAACTTTTTAGGGATAGAAATACGTTTCGTGTCTGTTAGGACATGCACCTGTTAAAAAGAGGACTTTCATGACAGAGTGGAAGAGAGAGATTTTAAAACTGTGTTTTCTAGAGGGGTGTTTCTTGTAAACTATTAGGAAGTATGACAGTGCTTACTTACTGTCTATACAGCTTTATTTGAGCTCCAAAGTTTTATTCTGAAACCTTCACATCAACCCCAGAAGGGTAGTTCAATGTCTGAGGATGCTACTATATTAATTTGCACATAAAACTTATGTGAGTTCTGCCTTATGTACATAAACCCTATAAGCAGTCAACCAAGATTGCCAACGTGTTGTACTAAATTGAGAGAGCACACCTCAGAGTTTCAAAGCAAATAATTCTTGAAGTTTTATTTTTTTTTCATGGTATTCCCATTGCTTAGGGTGATAATTGGGTGGTACAGCAAATCAACACTATGAATCAAGAATGCCAGTAGTTTATTTTTTCTTGCATGACGTTCCAAAGTTACTGGTGCTCCCGATGCGTGGCTGTCCTTCCTGTGGCAGCCTGTTGCCCCGGCACCTCACGTCTGCGGCTCTCTGCCTCCTTGCGCTCATTACTGCTTATACTCAGGTAACTTGTTTTGCATTCATAAACGTTTAGGGTATTTTTCTCCTTTTACAAGCCCCTTAAACACTTAAAAAGCAACTGGTAGAAGAAAATAATTCTTCGATAAAACAGTAAAGATAATACAGATTTTCACTAGTCAAGATGGTAGGATTCACCATTGCAATTCCATTGACATTGTTACCCTCAAATCAGTTGCTCAGACCACCAGACACAAGCATACACAATCCATCAAACATAAAAAATTGTACTCATTAACTATTCATTTCAGTACATCATCAGACATCAGCAATACAGTTATCGCAGCTATTCATATATATACTTATATTTTGCCTTCCTTCTTTTTTCTTCTTTCCCTCATCCCAGTCGTTCCTTCCTTTGAGCAATTTCCCTCCCTTTCCTATCATCTATTGTACATTTTGTGTTTTACCTAGTCTTTCAGGTTGACTATAATGGTTTGAGAAATCTTTCATTCTTACATCTGGTAATCTGAGCAATGTAGTTGAGGACAGCGATATGTAATGTAACAGCCACTGTTAATTCGTATTATTGTGTCTTGAGACTCTGTATCACTTTGCATGATCTTGCTTTAACTTGTTTATGTTTGTGCTACTGGTATGCTGCTACTGTTCTATTCTTTGTTTCTCATTTACTACTCTCTTTAAAATAAAAAAAAAATTTTTTTTTTTTTTAAAAAGCAACTGGTCTACTTATTTGTATTTAGTTCCCCATGTCAATGTGTGTACTGAAGTTACATCTCAGGTCATAATGCTGAAGGTTGCTTCCTTTCTGTTTGGTTTCACCCCAAGTTCATCTTTCTTTCATATATTAATAACAGCTAATTAAAAGAAAACACTTGAGTGAGACGTTCTTTACCCAGGGATTCCAAAACTGAGTTCCTCTTATTTGTCTGTTTTAAATACAGAAGTGTCAGTGGCCTGTGCTGCTCTGATCCATGGTTAACACTGTTATCCACTGTCTTTCCTTTCAGCTTTTCATGCAGTAAAGGAATTGCTAGCATGCACCAAGGTACTCTTTCCGGCGGTCTGTCTCACAGCTCTGTATTCACGGCAGTTCAAGCCACAGCAGTCAATAGCTTTTTCCAAGCGTTTTAACACTTTGTGAAGCAACCTCACAGTGTCACACTTTCTGGACTGATAGTTGCGTGCCTTCGCCCATACTTGTCTTCAGTGAAAAAAAGAAGGTTCTTCTATGACCTCAGTTTCTATCTTATCATAGATTTGCTTCTGTGGAAAAGGGTTATAATGGCGAAAAGGTGCAAATAGTCAGATCTAAATACAGAATTAAAACTGCCTTATTTGCCACAGCTGTTTACCCTGCAGCTTTATTTGGGGGCAGCTTAGTTCAATTCAATTAAATTCAACTGATTGTATCAGACACATATTAATTATTTTAGTAGTAAAGATAAATAAGATAAAATCTCCATCAAGTAGACTCAATTTTTTTCTTTCCTTCTTTTCTTCCTTCCCACCTCCTATTTTCCTTCCTTCCTTCCTTCCTTCCTTCCTTCCTTCCTTCCTTCCTTCCTTCCTTCCTTCCTTTCTTTCTTCCTTTCTTTCTTTGTTTCTTCTTTCTTTCTTTCTCTCTTTCTTTTTTGGTCTTTTTGAGACCGGGTCTCACTATGCAGTTCAGGCTAGCCTAGAGCTCACTTTGTAGCCCAGGCTGGTCTCAAAGTTGTGATGATCCTCCTGCCTCACCTTCCTAAGTGCTGGGATTACAAGCATGTGCCACCACACCAAACAAGACTCAATTTTCTGAAGAATAGAAAAAGAGAGATTGCTAGTTTAATCTAGCATAATTTAAAGATAGATAACAGACATATGTTATGCTACAAGAATACAGCGAAATTCTGTTTAGATAAACTTGGTGTGTAAGGGGATTGTGATAGCCTAAATTGATAGTAAAAGCTAAGCTTCACTTTCCAAACCTAGGGAGGATATTTCTAGTCAGTGCAAAGCAATGCCATTCTTATTTTGGATCCTGAAATAACATAACAAGTGATTTTATATCTTTAACAATACTAACACTCACAAAGAGAAGTGGAAGCTTTTCAAAAAATATTTGCTCATTTTTACATGAAATGTAAAATCCTATCAATTTTCTGATCAATGGCCAATTATAGATAGTGCTTCATCCTTTGAAAGTCTGGTCTAGGGGAGCGGCAGGGCTCCTGGGTCCGAGAGTGGGCCGGACTCATACCACCGCGATTCCCAGCC
>NW_004955403.1:6124970-6149373 GCF_000276665.1 Chinchilla lanigera
TCCTTAAAATAAAAAAAAAAAAAAAGAAAGTCTGGTCTATTTTAGGCAGGAGACTACTGGTAGTCAGATATTTCTCATTATTTTTATATTGTCCTAATACTATATTACATTATGATTTTGAATACATATGCACCCCTTACATTTTTACATAACATTTTAACACTGAAGTTCTTACAGACTGTACACTAAATGCCTATCATCAATTGAACACAAAAAGTTTCTTCATCTGAAACTGTATCTCAATGATTGTATCACATTTCTCTCTTCCTACATGACCTAAATTTTGCTGAGCCTGATGACTGTGCTACAGGTTGGATCTTAAGACCCCTGGCAGGCCAACGTGTTAGAGCCCGTCCCCAGCGTGGCCCTGTCAGAGTTGCTGGAAGGCTTCTGGGCGGTGTTCCTGGAGGTCTCCAGTCCCGGGATTCTGCCCTTTCCTCCTCATCTCTCAGCTTCCGGGCCACCCTGAGGCGAGCGCTTGGACCCGCCATCTGCTCCTTGTCCTCAGTGCTCTCACTACCAGCCCCAAAGAACCTGACTGGACATACAAGAACTAAGCCTTCTGAAACTTGAAACAAATTGCTCATTTCCTCTGCATGAGCTCACTATGGCAGGTATACCTTACAGGAGTGCAAGGAGACTAACACATCTTGTACATATTAAATGTGTGTATTTAAATGCATAAACATTCTTTTTAAAATGTCCTTTTGTACTTAATATTGCTGATCATATCAAGGAAATTATAGATACAAAATTAATTTAGTCACTTAGACATGGGAATTATGCAGCATTATTACTTATAATAACTGTATAGGAGGGTTGTATATTTTGTTTGCAAATGTTCAAACCAAATAAAAATATCTTTAGTCCTTCTTGAATCTCTGAGGATTGTCCTATGAACCAACAATGGCTTTTAAATACTAGCTAAAGAATAGCTCTGCATGGAGGGTCAATGAAATATTGTGGAAAGAAAGAATTAAAAACAGATGTGCACTGAATAATGACTGAAATTTGTAGATGAGATATAACTGGCATTAATGTTTCTCCCTTTTTTTTTTTTTTTCTGGTACCAGGAATTGAATTCATGACCTTGCACTTGCCAGGCAGGCACTGTGCTGCTGAGCTAAATCCCTAGCCCCTTGTTTCTTCCTTTGAAGTACAATACTCCCAACCTGAAAAATCTAAGTACAGATAACCTGAAGTCATTTATCACACTGACTTGAGAATGACCGCCAAGACTTTTGGGTTAATGCTCTAAGCTTGTCTTTTTGCCACTTTTAAAAGAAATCAATTAATGTAGCTATAAGAACTGCGGTTAGCATATTTTATGAATTATTAAATTGATTTTTGCTTATTCTGCCCCATGCATTTGTGGTTATCATAGTAAAGGCTTCCAGATGTACGTACTTCGAAGACTTCAATAATCATTTTGCACTCAATATCAATTAATCTCTCTTGTTGATGTCAACGTTGCTGTTACTTTAAACTTATTTTCAATTGTAAGGAAATCATCATTATGTAGAGAAATGGTAAGGCATTCCAGGAAATGTTATACCGCATAAGATGCTTTGTATTGATTTCCTCGCCCTTCTTAATCTGAAAACACCCCTATAGTAAGCAGCGTTCCATAACACGTTTGCTCTCTCACTGAAGTTTTCAAGCAATAAATATGGTCAGTGCTTAAACAAAACCAATGCCTCAATGTTTCTTCTACCTGTTACCCAAACAAAAAACAGGATCCCAAAATACAGAATTTGATATAACTAATGGCTGTAAACTTTGAAGGTAATTTTTATGTCTGAGTTGTTTTTTTTTTTGAATTTGCTTCAGTCAATTACCACATGTTAGCTTTAGGCTGGAGCTTGGTTACCTTTCGGTTCACTCCCAGAGCAAAGGGTTCATTCTCTGTGGTTATTTACCTTTTGTGTGCTTTGAAGATCCTCTAGACATGTTTTATTTAAGAATTTCAGATTTATATAAATATTACGAAAAGCGCACCCTTGGGGGAACTTGAACACCACATGGTTTCCTATCATTAACTTTTCATTTCAGTATGGTAGCTTTGTCAAGAGCTAATGAGCTTATACTGGCATCTTTGTTTTTACCTCATAACCTTTCCCTGTCCCAGAGTCCCATCCAGGATACCACACTGCATTGACTTGTCATTTGTATTTACCATACCGTGTATGTGACGGGGTCCTAGGTGTCCCTGTTTTTGATGATCCTGTCAATCTTGAGAAACCTTAGTCAGCCATTTTGGTGACTACTCATTGATTTTGAGTGTCTGATACTTTCTTCATGACGGGACCATGGTTATGGATTTTTCTGGAAAGTGTCATCTCTTCATGTCAAGGATATATATTCTGAACATGATTTATCGTTGTTCATGTTAATCTTCATCAGTTGGCTGACTAGTGTGTGTGCAGTCCCTCCACTAATAAGCTACCCTTTTCTTCCACACAAAACATCTCAATTCGATACAGATTTGTTTACCGATCTTCCTTTTGATAATTCAATAGTTTCTTTTAATCACCATGCACTTGTGGGTATTTATATATGTTTTGGGTTATAATCCACAATTTTCTTTTTTATTTTATTTTAAAGTTTATCTTGTTGCTGTTTTACTTATTTTATTTTTGTCTGTTGGAATCATTTCATCTTTGGTCATTGGAGTTTTTATCAGTTAGCTTTTCTATATGACAAGTCTCGCGTATTTTGCTTAGCTTTTCTCCAATCCTTTAACTTTTCAATTCGATAAGTCTTCAGTATTTGGTACTACAGGCTCACCTGTGTACCTTCTATCTAAAGCTAGAATTAGCCATTTCTTGAACAAGTTTAGCTTCTTTTTATTGGAAATGCCATCAGAAACCCAGGTACAAGTGACTATTTCTATCGCTCTTTGGTCTTCCCTATTACAGGACTAGAAATCAGGTATGTGCCCTAACCCATACCTACATCTTTGTGTGCTCACACATGCAGCTGTACTTAGGTGAAACTATTCTGTGATGATGTGACGATGGAACTCTATGGGCTCAGACATGTATTTAGTATTTGGGTTTTGATCTAATAGTACTTTGCTGGTTATTATCCATTTGGTTGTTATTGTTTTTGTTGTATTAACTGGTTCAAGCTCCACCTATTTATTGGATGGAGGATGAATGGAGGCAAGTGGGAACAAATATATAGATAGATATAGATGATAGATATAGACAGATTAGATATAGATATCTATATAGATAGATATAGATAGGAGAGAGATGAGAAAGAGAGTTTTCAAAATTGTTGCGCCCTAAGTCCTTGGGGAACAACTTTTCCAGGTGCAGTGCAGTGGTGGGGTACAGCTCCATTTACTTTTACGCTTTTGCTTCCCACATTTTTCTCCCTCCTGCCACCACATCCCACCTAGTGCGTCTCACTCTATGGACTTTTACTGCAAGTTCTTCGTTGAGTTCCAGCCGTCCTTGTGGGATTCCCTGAGATTGAGTCTTTAAATCTGGACGCGTGACCCCTACTCTGTGCTGTAAGATTCTCTGCACAGAAGCAAATTCAGTGCCATGTATCCATCACTACATTATCACACAGTTTCTCCTGTCTTAAAAAGAAAATGAAGACGCTCCTTGCCTCACATATTTGATCCTACTACCATTCCTAAACCCTTAAAAAGCACTGACAATTTGTCTCCTTAATTTACTCTTTCCTGAGTGCCATATGAGTGAAATTATCCAGTACAGATGCTTTGTTTTGTTGTAACTTAGCAACATATATATTCAGTGTTCTTGCTAGTTGCAACATGAATTATTTCTTTTTAAACACTGAGTAAAATTTGTAAAGATGTACCAAAACTTATATATCCATTCACATATCAAACTGCATCTAGGTTGGTTGCAATGCTAATGATTATCAATGAAGCAACTATGTAATATGTGTGCACACATTTTAAAATTGAAATATTTCATCAAAACTGGCTGTGGTGATGCACACCTGTAATCTCAACACTCAGGAGGCTAAGGCAGGAGGATCGCTCTGAGTTCCAGGCCAGCCTGGGCTACAATTGAGTTCAAGGACAGCCTGCACTCTTAGCAAAAGCCTGTCTCCAAAAGACAAAACAAACAGAAATATTTAATCAAGTCATTTCATTTAACAATTTACAAGTTTAATTTCTAGGTTGTATTGAAATAATTAAGGTAATATGAACCTGTCAAACTTTCCAGGGTCTCTGTCTGGTGGTAATATTCTGTTTGTGTGAGACAAGGTCTTGGCATCTAGTCCTGGCTGGTCTTAGACATGATGCAATTCTTCTGCTTCCTCTGCTAGAATTGCCGGGTGTATATACCATGACTGGCCTTGAGGAGATGATTAACCTTAGCAATCATTTAGTGAGGAAATTATGCATTGAATGACATAAACTTCACAGATATTGTAAAATAGTAATGCAGCTTTATAGCAAACTATTAAAAGCAGCAAAATTGACAAAAGAAATATCAACAAATTGAATGATTCTAAATAATAGCATTATAAAACTTTATTAAATGAATACAGAAAAAAATAAATTGACTAAACTTAATCACTGTGTTGAAAATATCATTTTCCTTACATGTTCCTCCTCTTATCAAAGGATTCTGGTGGTACAGAACGAGAATAAGAAATCCTGAATGCCCATGAAGTCTCTCATTTTCTGGATAATCACTTAGTCAACAGTACAGCAATATTTCTCACTATGAAAAGTGTTCTCTAGTTGGTATTTCTGTGAATAGAGCTGATTGGCGTGTTTACACAGCTCTGTGATGTGCTACAGTTTTAGACTCACAAACTTTCTTCATTTTCTAAAATATATTTTGGTAGCCCAGAAAAATTGATAAAGAATCCATCTAAATAAGCTCCACAACAGTACAGTTGTATTAAAAATCCTGACTTTAGATTTTTACAGTCTTTAGTTGTTTCTTCTCATGTGGTAACATAGGTGACAATAAAGGAACTTAACCACATTTATTCTTATTTCAGTGAACAAAAGAGAAGTCACTAATCATCACTATATTCTGAATTTATCCTTCAAAAATAGCTGAATGAAGTATGGCATTCAGAGACATATATTTTAGAAGAGGCAGCGTAAATCATTTTACTCATAATTATAAGTAAGCACTTTTATGATTACAAGAATATATTTGGTTCATGTGTGTCAGACTGCGTTAAGTACTTTAAATTGAGTATCTTGGTAAATCTCATTAAACCCCTTGGAATGCACACATGATGTCCTTCAATGAACTAGGAACTGAGGCGTGTTGAAGTCAAGCATATTGCTGTTGGTCATTTTGCCCATCTAAGCCCACTGTGCCTTCTCAAAACAAACCGAGTCCCTTATATCAGTCATATCAGTATAATAAAAGTGTTACAAAATAAACAGAAGTGTACCTTCATGTATAAAGTATTATTATCTCAGGGAATAACAGGTGCTCTTTGAAAAGTTTCTGTTTGTTTAATTTTCTGTTATTCCTAAATAACTCAGTTTTCTTAAATAATATTTACATTTAGAAAAATGCTAGAATGAGGAAAACACAAAATTGTCTCCATTTCTTATTACTTCCTGTCTTTACTTTTGTAATTCTATACTTCTTTGAATTTTTCTTCCCTTCTTTCAGATTCTCTCATCCTATTAATGATAATTATTACAAGTGTTTAGTGTTCATATTATTTGGGCTAATGATGGTTTAAAGAAAATTATTCCAGATTTATAATTCAGAATCTGTGTAAATGGGGGAAGGTGTAATTGATGCTTTCGTATTGCTTTAGAATATACGAGATGTGGAACAGAGGAGATAGACAAAAAACATGTAGAAATAGAAGACAAAATGTCATACAGGCTATCATAACAGACCAGTGGGATGGATGCATTATCACCTTCATTGAAAGACAACATTTTTGAAAATGGTCTCAAGTTGCATCGATTTATCTATAAAAATCTCCAGTTGATCGTTCTTTATGGCTGAGTAGTTCATATTTTCTCCCTGGTGTGAGAAACTGAAAGAGTAAATGAATTCTAAAATGTACACTGGATATTGCAAAATGGGAAGAAATTGTTCAAAATAAAAAGGGACGTAGGAAGGGTGAAAAGGGAGAGTAGGGATAAAGGAAAAAATGCAACTCAGTTATACTACTAGCTCTCTTAGTTCATTGAAAAGGAAGGTTTGTGCTGATATCAATAGGAGAAACTATATGCCCATGTCTTGTACCCTGAGCAGCTACTTTAAACATAACAACATATTATGTAATAACTATTCTTATTCTCTTATCCCTTTGTTATGAAAATTTGTTTTACCTTTTCTCTATACAATAAAATAGAATGAGTAAAGAGAATTGCTTTTCTTTTCTGGAGAAAAAAATATTTATATCCAAAATAAATTATAAAATAAAACTTCTGTGAATGAAATAACATATATGTAAAAATATTTTTTACAAAAACATCAGAAAAAAAAAGATGCTGTTGTGATTTTAGACTATGAGAATATTTTTAAAGAACAAGGAAAATCATTAATGACTCTGGAAAATGTGATTATGAGAAAATTTTAAAAGTCTGTATTTGGAAGAAAGTGAAAGACTGAACACATGTGTTGAGATCATTGTACTGCAAAGCCCTAGGCAGAGTTGATATCATTAATAAAAATAAAACCTGGATGATCAGTGAAAAATAAAACAAATTACTTAATACAATATGGATAAAAATCTGTGAACATGTAAATTACAGAAAATAAATTTGAATGATTAAAAACAATGGTTAGGTATTTTTCTGACAGCTATATAAGGGCTGCAATGTATATAAAGATAAATGACCATTGGTATCCTGCTACTGGGAAAATGAATTAGATCAACTCATGTGAAAAAAAATGTGAATAATCCAGAAAAACTAAATTTACATATTTACTCTGTAGTTATGCTTCTATGTATAATCTATAAACAAATTACTGAGCTCTTGCACAAAAAGATATTGCTATAACTGCAGGATAATTTTTAAAATCACAGGCAATGAATGGCAAACTTGTATTAATAAGAAATTTTAAAACATAAAAATACAGGTAATTTTCTCTAGCTCTTTCCATGTGAATACACCCTGCTTCTCTGTAAATGTTGACCATTGGTAGCATTCTAGAGCTATTCGTTGAGCCTCTAGACATTGGTGTTGTTCTAGTTCTGTGTTATGTAAACCTAAATCTGTGAGACTTCATACCTACCTACTTGTGTTAGCACTACAATAGCGATCTGTCTGAAAATCAGAGGTCAAAGAGGGGCTCACAATATGGTTCAGAACATCTGTCAACTGGGAAAATGAGAAAATCATTGTGAACAAAACACGAGAACTTTCTAGTTAGTTGAGATTATTTTCAAGCTATGGTTATTGGAATCTTAGGGTAGTTGTTAGTTGCCAGAGGGAGAATAGCTTCGAGGCTTGTAATAGTTTCAAAATATCACTATTTGGAAATGCCTGAGTCCAGCCATTGCTTGTTCAAAGACAGGGGATGTGTTCTGAGGACTGCATCCCCGGTTGCATTTATTGTGTGCACATCTCGAAGTGGGCTTCCGCAAAGCATCATGGTAAAGGTCAATCATACACTCTCAAACCTTGAAGCAGTCAAGGGACTTAAGATATCTGACACAGCAGACCAGGGAGACAGCTCAGTGGCACAAGCGCCTGCCTGGCAAGCACGAGGTCCTAAGTTCAATTCTTAGTAGCAACAAAGAAAAACAAGACTGCTTTTAGCTGGGTGTGGTGCCGCACACCTGTAACCCCAGCACTCGGGAGGCTGAGGCAGGGATATCATTTTGAGTTTGAGACCACACTGAGGTACAAAGGGAGCTCAAAGCCAGCCTGAATTGCATAGTAAGACCCTGTCTCAAAAAGGCAAAAAAGAAGGAAAAAAAAAAAGATATCTGACATAGCTGCTGGTGTAACACAATAAAATAGTTTACTAAATTTTTTATGCACAGATGTATGTTCTAAACAATGATGAAAATTTTTATATAGTAAATATATAAACCAATAACAATCATTTATTATGATCAATTATTATATGCTATATATAACTATATGTGCTATATAACTATATAATTTCACATGACTGGCTGCACCATAAGCTTGTTTACACTAGCATTGCCACAAACATCAACCATGTATTGTGCTAAAATATTATGATGCCTCCTGCAACAGTTGACTACAGCATGGAAATTTTTCAGCTTCACTATAATTATTTAAGGCCACTGACACAGGCATGGTCATTACACAGCATGTGACTATGTGAATCCCTGACTGGTAAAAGGCTGTTGGATAAAGTTTTGTGGCAAGTGATCCACTCAAATTACTCCTTCGGTTTGAGAGAGAACTGAGAATCCAAGTGACATGAACAGATAATAGAGACTTTCCTTAGGTTCCAGAGTAGAAAAAATGGTTGGTAATAATATCACATAATGAAGATTTATGGCCTTTATTTAGGATTTTTCAATCCATGCAAAGCCCTTTAGAGGGAAGATAACAATACCTTATATGTACAAGTACCAAGAACAAGATGCTTTCAGTGTGGTTTTACTTCCCCAGGAAAAGTAAGCTAAAGATGGATGGAACTTTTCTATCCACAGTGGAGGTCCATAGCAAATTAACATAGTATTGGTGGTGATCACTGACCTATCATTGGGTTTGAGACACTGAGTATGTGACAATGTGTTAGCCATATTCAGTGTGACGAATCTACAGACTGCAGCACTGTCAAAATTTCTATTTACATTGTACGTAGATGAATGTATTTCTCATAACAGAAATATGCCTCAATATTCTGTTATACCTTAGGGAAACACTGCTTGTGCCCTTCCAAGCTTTCAGAAGGGACTGATTTTAGTGAATTTTACATGGAGTGAATGAAACTGTTTGAATAATCAATCTTCCGTGACTTATTTGACTTTACTAAATTGATAACAGGTATTTGTGAGGTGCCCAATCCCCTAAATCATTCTCTTAAATTTATTTCCTTAAAGCTCCATTCTATTTCTTGACTTAGAAACACCTCAATGATTTAAGTGTGCAGAGGAAAAAGCTCAAATTACTTATTGTGGCATTCAAAGTTTGCTACTGGAAAATTACTTTTCCGAAAATAGTTACCCCTAATTGTCAGCGTGAACACTTTGCTCCTTCACAGTGGCCTACCCATGGTCCAGCACACAACCCAGCTTTTCATCCTTAAGGAGATTTCAGCATCCCAAAATATATGCGTTGGAAGTTCTCCCATGTCATTGTGTGTACATTTTAATTGACAAAAAAATGCTCTATCATGTGCATTAACAACTTGGGTTGGACATTTGAACAGGGTAAAATTTGGCCTGCTATAAAAATATATGTATAATTTAAATATTGCTCCCAAAAGTTACTTGCAGAAGATATCATCCTATGGATATAGGTTTACACTTATTTGGGTAGTGGGATTTCTAGGAATGAAACTACAAGGTAGTAATATAACACTATATGTGCCCTTTCGAGAGATTTACAAAATATTTTTCTAAGTGGCTACATACCAACATTCCAAGCAAAAGTGTGTAAGCTTTCCAGATTGTTCCATCCATATCAGCATTGGTCGTTATTGGTGTTAACGACTGAATTACAATCTTCACCCTCTGTAAAACAAACAAGCAGAAAGATATGTTGGAACTCTGAAGCTCAGCTCCTTAGAATGTGAAGGTGTTTAGAGACAGTGTCTACAGACGTGAAAAAGTTACAGTGAGATTGTTATGGTAATGCCTAATCCACTGCGGCTGTTGACCTCAGAAAAGAGGCAGCCATATGAGATGGACACACAGGAAGTATACTATAGTCATGTGGAGAATAAAGACAGATGCAGAAATGGAGCTGCATGAGTAGGTTTTTCTGTCACAGCTATCTGAGAGATCCAAAACTGATGATTTAGACTTACTGCCTCCAAATCTGTTACGCTATGGTTTTTTTCTTCTTCAATTGATGTGTTTCTAATGGTTGTATTAGATCTGTCCTCTAAAACTAAAGCAATTAGTCTTTTTGGTTACAGTTCTTTCAATCCCTTTGTAATGTTACATCATTGTGATTTATTTTGGATTCTCCCAATGACTAATGATGTTGAGAATATTTCCTGTGCTTACTAACTGTGCGTATAACTTCATTAGTGTTTTACAGTAAAATCTTCCATCACTGTATAATTGGATTTTTGTACTGTTACTGAGCTGAAAATGTACTTGCATTTCTGGGCACAAATTCTTTATGAGATGTATGATTAGTGATTCTTTTCCTCCAGTTTGTGTCTTGACTTTAATTTCTGTAATGATGCCTTTGTTGCTATTTAAATATTTTAAGCAGCTTTATTGGATTATAGTTGCTGCATTATAAATCCCTATTTTAAAAGTGAATAATTTGATGAGTCTGAATATACAATGTGCATTAAAACATCACCAAAATCAAGATAATTATTTTTTTTATTTTTATTTTTATTTTTTTTGGTTTTTCTCCAGTACCGGGAACCGAACTCACGACCTTGCGCTTGCCAGGCAGGCGCTTTGCCGCTGAGCTAAATCCCCAGCCCCAAATTAAGAAAATTAATGTACATAACTCTTAAGATGTTCCACCCTCTCCTTGAACATGCAGTTTTTCAAGGTACATATGGCTTTCTCTTCCAGCGCTGCGAGGTCAAGCTCAGGGAATCACACATGCCAGGCAAGCACTCTCACTGAGCTACAATTCCAGCCCTGCTTTTCCTACCAGTACAGAGAGCTTGATACTTTGTAGAATTTGATGAAAATGGTAGTCACACACTAGGGGTGGGTCATGTTTTTTCACACTGAGTATTTAAGATTTATCCATCTCACTGGATTTACCAATGGTTCTTCTTATCGCAGAGTAGTATTCTCCTGCAGAAATTTATCACACTACGTTTGCTTCATTTGCTGAGATAGGGTCTCACTATGTTACCCAGGCTGGCCCACTGTACATTTCTTATTTACAGGTGGTTTTATGCAGTGATGAGCTGAGAGATTAAGCTAAAAACTAAGCAAGAAACAGATAAAAACTCAACCAAACTAAAACCCAAACTCCTGGTTTCACATTTCTGATAATTTCATGCTGTAAATGCTGCTGAAGTGGCTGATTTTAACTGGTGGCAAAATCTTTAAATACTTTAAATACTCTGACAAGTTGATGATAACCCCACCCCCGCCGACCTAGCTGTATCCTTCAAAATGCAACATCAGTGCCTAAGAGCGATGTTTACTCCAGTTTGAGGTCCAACACGCCCACAGTGTGACCCAAGGTAAGCAGTAGATCCAAATCCCTTGGTGGTCTCTGCACTTAGCGTACATGACCAAGTAGGGATGAACCCTAATGAGGGAAAATGGGCTGAAGGTCTCTAGGAGGGAAGTTTTCCTTCCTGTCTTACAAGAAACCCTAAAAACATATATTATCTCTCACAACTGCCTAAATGGAAACAAAAACACATGCATCCATTTGACAGCGGGCACCAGACCTCTAAGATGAAAAATATGAAGGCACAGAAAGTCACTGACTAGATGAATCCTAGCCTGCAACTCACATTCTTCTGGATTTTGCAGATACACTCATCAATCAGTTGCTGACTCCGTTTAAGGCAGTTTGAGGCAGGTGGCTTTGTGGCACCTCTGATACAGAACTTCTTAAATACCATAGCTATTTATTTTAATGTAGTTTACTATGTAATGCATATACAAGTAATTATCTTTTGAGGCTTCATAAAGATGTCCTTTGAGTCATACGTATACTTTCTTGTGATATACAACTGGTGACTGGATATTACAATACTCACGATTTTTTTTTTTCAGTGCTGGGACTTGAACTCAGAACTTGCGCTTACCCTGCAGGCAGGTGCTATGCCACTGAGCTATACTCCCTGCCCCTATACAGTGCTCAAGAACTTTGAAATTAAAAGTCTCATTCCTTTATGTTGTTGCATTTAAATAATTAGTTTTGAAACAATAGTATTTAAGACTTGGAAATTTAAAACTGAAAATTTAGTGTTTTTGTAATAATTCTCAAGTTCATAATCTATCAACAATTGCAGAAAGCTTCCTGAGTAGCTAGGAACAATCAAGATAAAATGAGATAGGTGAATATGTACATATACTGCTACAGCTAGATGTACAGATAAGTGACGAACTAATGTGAATATATTCTTTTATGGAAGAAGAATCTTTAGGATCCAAATGGACTGCTTATAAATAAATAGGACATATATACATAGATAAGACTTCTATTCTTCCTTTATTGAAAGTCATCCTTTGAGCTCATGACCAAAGTCATTCTTTTATTTCCATTAAAAATATAACTTTGATTCTTTCTATAAGTCCTACAAAAATCTCTGAATTTTTTGTAGATGTGTTAACTCTGCAGCAATGTAAAGAAATTCATTCTAATCTGTTTATTTGGCTAATCCACTTAATCAGCATGCAGCCCAGTTATATTACCTGCAGACTGCAATATTAACTGAATTAATTCAGAAAAAATAAACAGAAATAACCGAGACTTGCTCAAATATGGTATAGGAATATTAGTATAATGAAGTAGGAGGAGATAAGTTGGAGAATATGATAATAGAAGTGTGCATATGTGTATAAATAGGCAAACAGATCAAAAAAGAATAGAAAGTAGCCAGAATTAAATATTACAAAATGAAAGGCTTCAATGCATACTCATTTATTAATGTTAAATAATTTCTGGGTAACAACAGATTCATTTTTTTTTTTTGGTTTTGTTACTTTTCTCAATGTTGTACTTTCTTTTATAATATGTATTGATTACATTACCGTGGGCACTGGGAAATGCTTTTAAAACAAAACATTGTTCTCCTCTGCTATTGCTTTACGTTACTTAACACTAACCAGTTTTTCAGCACTCAATTTTTCCTTCAAAGCTTCCAATTTACATTTATGATAAAAAAAAATACAGAAATAAGGAATGGTGGAAAGCGAACATTCTATTCTAGTGTCTGCATGGATCTAATTTCTGTAACACACTAACAACCTAGGAGTGGTTTATACAGCAACACAAATTGTTCATTTTGAGGTTCTGGAAGTGAGATGCTTAAATACGTCACACTTAGGTAACACGTCAGTGGGGTACAACACGCGGTTGTCTTCAGGGTGATCCTCCGCTTCTGTTACCTTCAACTCAAATACACTCACCCTTCAGGGCCACCTCTGTATCATTCCCCAAGACCCCTTCCTTCAGTATTCCTCCCAGGATGATTTAAATTCTTTGAAAAATGGTTTTACCAGTTATTACAGTTATTTATCTAACCTCAGTCACGCTTTATCTTGAATTGGTACTTTGGGTTGTCCACATTTTAAATGTCATTGTGACTTGTTTTTAAAAGTTGGTATTCGCTGGCTTTTCTCCCCCATGTATGTCACAGGCTACTAAGTGCTAAATATTTGCATGTCAGTTTTAATTATCTATGCTCAAGTAACAAAAACAAAAGCAAGCTGGCATCCACTCCTTCACACAAAATGCTTTCTTTTCTTTTTAACTTGTATCTCTTGTCCATTTTCTTCCACCAATGAAGTACTACAAATTTTAACTGCTAAAATATGGAAAGTGTCCTTTGTAGCAGAAAGAATCTAGTAAAGTGATTTCACAGAGTTATACGATTTATGATATAGGGCTTTAGGTAGTTTCAATCTCCTTTATTCAATATCTATAATATTATAGCATGAATATTATGTTAAGAATTTCACCTGCAAATTCTCTATGTCTTAATTTTATCCAACCTTTGTATAAGTAATGTTCTGATTTTGAAAACACCTACACAATAAAATTCTTTTGGATAAAAATAATAGAGTCAATCTGAAGAACATTTTGTTAGTTTTGAAGATATTTATGCGTAACCAATTCTATTTATTAGTCACTAAAACCTATTCATATTTTATGATCACCAAAAATTGAAAAATATCATTGACTTACTTTTGTTAAGTGAATTTTCAAATAGTTTCTCACCATTTACCTATAAACCTAAACAAATTTTTACAGAAAAACTGTGTATTCCTCATCCATGTATGTAGGTGGAGTCCCTTTTAAAAGACAGTATTTTCCTTTACTCTTAATGTTCATTTATCTAGATATCATAAATACAGGATCACAAATACTAAATGTGACTAAAACTTTCATGTGTGTAAGGTTCAGTTGTAGCTTCTTGTGCAGAACACTTTTAGTCAGCGCATCTAAGCTTCTCTTGAAGCCAGCTGTGGATGCAATGACAACCTCACAGCATAGAACCACTATCTCCCCTTTTTACATATAAAATATACAAATAATTTGAACCCAAATCTCTTAATGTGAGAGTTTAGCTTTCTAACCCACAACACTGACTCCCCAAATCTCTTGATCATAAAGCACAGGAGGGAGACTCCTGCAGTAATGCATATTATAATGATTTGCTGTCAAGGGAAGGGAAGTGTTCCGCGATTTCAGCGAGGTGACCACGTGGCATTACCGCACACCGGCTCTTCGCAGCAATTTGCCCTCTGAAATAAACATGAGGGCAACGCCCATAGAAATGATTTATATTCTTTTTTAAAACACATGCTTATCATAAACCAACATACTATAGCATGTTGAACGGGAAGATGGGTTCCATTTCCAGTAAGAATGGAATAATTCAGTCTCTTGTATTTATATTAAGATTTGTAGGCAATGTAGGGGCTATTTTTATAGACTTATCAAGAGCAGGGGACGATAAAAGGAAATTAACAATGCAGAATGGTCTGGAATTTGATACTTTGAGTTGAAATCTGTCATAGTGCAGGTTTAGTTCCCAGGTCTATTAAACCTATATTTGTGATGGCAAGTAAGAAATATGTCCAAAATGTAATTTTAGTTACTTGATATTGGTCTGATAGAGTAAATTAATATTGAAAGTTTGTGATGATTGCTTCTGAAGTTCACTGCTTAGAATTCATTTCTGATGAGTTCAAAGAAATACTAAAACAAATTTGGAGTATGAGTGAATAACCTTCATGTATGGCAAATAATGAGTTTAGAGTTGTAGCCATCTTTATTTGGGTGTGAAAGTCTAAACGCATAGTCATTCAATATTGACAGAATTTCACAATTTTCTGTTTTGTCTTTTAGAGACAGGGTCTCGTTATGCAGTTCAGTCTGTCCTTGAGCTCACTTTGTAGCCCAGGCTGGTCTCAAACTTGCAGCCATCCTCCTGCCTCAGTCTCCCGAGTGCTTATTACAGGCGTGCGCCATGATGCCCACCTGAATTTTATAATTTTAAGCACACTGATTAACTTGATTCAGTTTTTATAATAGAAAGAAAATTTTCCTATTTTCACACATGCAATCATATGTTTGTATTACATTTTTCTATATATTAAAGAAATGAAGTAATTTGTGTGTTTTTCATTTTCTTCTACATCCTATATGCCTGTGTTTCATCTGTACACAGAATCAACTCTAAATGCGTATCATTAGTTTTTCAGGCGAGTGTAGCTCCTTGTCTGCAGAGATAACACCTTATAGTGGTTAGAAATTCAAAATTAAGTAGGTGTAAAAGCTAAATATTTTTACCTTGAACAGCAAGATTTTGATATATTATGGAGTTCTGCAATAACATGTCATAAGTGATTGTTTTCTTGAATAGTAAAAGTTTTCCTTAAAATTTTAGACACTTTGATATTTAATTTTTGGATTTTATTTACAGTATACTCCTAAAACAGACAATGCTGATTCATTTTTTCAATAAAAAATGAAAAAGATTTATATGTGTTCATTTTAAATTTGTAATTCACTTGACATTTGCGGGTAGTTTTGCTTTTCTAAGTTGAGTTAGGGGAATATTTTGATGGCAGTATAGTCCTACAAAATTCTCTGGATATGTTGCTTTCTGCATTATAACGTCAGTAATAATATGGCTTAAACTAAACGAATGAATGTTTTGTCCCAAGTAAAAGCTGCACTTGAAGAACATGGAATGATAACCCACAGACAAACACTGGTCTCCCAAATAGATAGATTGGAAAATACTCAAGAAAATTATAAACTACACATGAGGTTAAAATTGTTCTAAGAAACATTTAACTGAGCTTTGTAAAGTCAAAGCTTTGCTATGGAAGTGTGTGCACACAGAGCCTCAGAAATGTCAGCATGTCCACAGCTTCGTTGTGAAATTTGGGTGGCCTCTGAAAGACTCCCTTGCAAATTTGTCAATACTGGGAATAGCGTGTGGCACATACTGTAACAAATAATGCTGATATGTAAGTTAATCAAATATAAAATTATCCCCCTTTATAAATCTTATTAATTTTGGTAAGTTCAATGAATTAAACATAAAATTTACAGAATTACTATCTATATTTTTACAAAATTTAAAACTAATTATGGAGCATCTAGTTTATATAAGCTTAAATTTTAATATATAAAGATATATAATAAAAAGGACTGCCATGTCTTATGTGCGGTTTTCATGCATATAGATTCCTTTTGTCATTAAAATATTCAAAGTTTTAAACAGTCACCTAAACACATCAGAAGACATTTCTTCCTCCAGCTACAGTTTTTGTTAATCTGACAAATATTTATTAAAAACCTCCTGTATGCTCAGAATTCTGCAGTGGATCAGAACCTCACATATGAATAAAGTAAAACCAAAAGTTTTCTTTATGTGGCAACACGTGTGTTATAAAAGGTCTAATAAGGAATATTCCCCAGAAAAGCAGAGTTACAAGTGAAATACAAGAGTCAAATCTAGTCTGGTTAGTAGGGATGATTTGGTTAAGCACGCTCTCCCTGACGGAAAGTAATTTAATCAGAGACTTGTTAGATGCATAGGTATTGATAAAGTGAATGATCAAAGACTAGAAGGTACAATGATAAGTGCTGTATCTGCAAGAGAGATCGGGGGGGGGTATACTAAAGAGAGAGAACATAGGGTGTAAACAAAATATACAGTGAATGGTCAAATGACCCTCATCCTCCTTATTTACCAGATACGGCACTGTGTGACCTCCCGCTGTTCCCCAAAGTAAAAAGGACCATGAACAGAAAATGTTTTGAATTTATTCATGAGAAAGCCACTGGGACAGTGCAAATAAAGACACTGATGAAAGAGGAAGTCCAGAGCAGCTTCAGACAGTGCAAGAATGATAGGAAGCATGCGCTCACCGCAAGGGGGCATACTGTGTGAGGAATTCACGGCCATGTATACTTTAGGGTAAATAATGTTTTGAATTTAAGCAGTCACCATAATTTTTATCATGCCTTGTAGAAAACCAAAACGGCCACAAATTGAATAACTATACAAGTCACTTTAAGAAGCTAGAAATTAATTCTAAGTCAAAATTTGCTGGTTCTATGGAGAGATACTTAACAATCCTATGTTTGTGTCATGAAGCCTTCTGATGTTCACTGAACCTAATTAATCATTGTACCCACTGCTCCACCGTTATAAGGCATAATATGTGAGAATCTTAAAAGGCACTTTCAGCACTGTTTTTCATGTGAACTTTCTAAGAGTCAATTGCAGGCTGTTTATGTCCAATATACCATATCCAGTGATCTCTGTAATGGGCTATTCATTGCCTATGGCCCCCTTTACAAAGCACCATGAATTGGGTGTCTTAAATAAACAGAAACGTATTGTCTCCCACTTGAGGAGGCTAGAAGTTCGAACTCCAGGTGCAGGCAGGCCTTACTGCCTGAGAACTCTGTAGGGAGCGCCTCTTTACTGCGGTGACTCCCTTACAGTTGAAGAATGCTGGCAAATTTCAATATTCCTGTTCACATACACCCAGTGTCTGTCCCCACTTTCCCATGGGGCTCTCCCTGTCTTTCTGCATGTTCACAGGGTCGTCCTCCTCTCAGGCCCACAGCCACATGTAGGATTTGTGTCCGTGCTCCTCCAGGATGGCGGCATCTTATCTAATTCCATCTGCAATGTTCCTATCTCCAGATAAGGCACCGTCTGAGATACTGTGTGTTAGATCTTAAGATTTACTTTTTGGAGGGGTACATTTCAATCCATAACAAGCAGTAAAACCATCCTATCTATCCATATTCTACTTGATTCTACTCTGAATACAATGTCAATTATAAAGGCCCACTGAACTGTATGTTTAAAATCTCTACTTACAAAGAAGCAATCATATCACACACTTAGAACTATAACCAGAAACAATGAATCCAGACAGTGTAGGATATGATTTTTTTCAACCCTTGAATCTCTCAATCACACTGAATTTAACAGCACTTGTCTTAAAAGCGTTTAATCCTATATATATGCATAGCACTATAAAAAATAACCTAAAACTAGCTTTCAGAAATTAGGGGAAGCTTCTTCTAGAAAGAAGTTGGCTCTGGAAATTTTAAACAACCTTATCTGCCGGACTTTATTGATGAAGTACCCCAAAAATCCAAGGTCAAGCTGCAGCTCTATGTATGAGTTCTATGAGGATTCCTAATGTAGAAGTTATAGAGAAGGAATAACATTGAAAACATGGTGATTAGATTACAATTTTAAGCTTTGTTCATTTTCAATGACATTTTCAAGGCTAAGTTTTTAGTTTTTTGGTTTTTTTTTCTGGTACCTGGTATCAAACTCATGACCTTGCACTTGCCAGGCAGGTGCTGTGCTGCTGAGTTAAATACCCAGCCCAAGGCTAAGTTTTTATAATTAAATATATATAGTATTCTGACAACCGTAAATGTCTTTTTAGAAGTAAATGACCACAACTTTTCCTCATTAATTCTCTTCTGTCTGAGCACACTGCTGTGTGTGTGTACACGTGTGTGAGGTGTCAGAGTTTGTATTGCAGTGTGAGACATAGTAGCTAGTTTTTCAATTCCAGAGTAAATCTTCAAAATCAAATCAAATCCTCCCTTCATTCTCCCTCAAAATTTCCTGTAACTGTCCTTTCACACATAACTGGGGTTCCTCCACTGTGATTTCCACACTCTCATTACTCGTTCAGAAAGAAGAGATCTATGCACTTTCATTTGAAAAACTCAGAGTGGTTCCTTTTGTCCTTGATATTATATGTCAGTGTTGGCTTCTTCATTATTATCATTCATAGCTATATTATGAGATAAGCAGAAGCTCATGTAAGTAAAGATACTCTAAGGCGATCAAGGCCAAGAATTTAGGGGCCCTGGGTTATGATTCCTTGATTTTGTGACCTGTTAACATTTACATGATTAGCTGAAGGAAAGTTAGATTATCTAAACATGCTCACACATACTTGCTTTGATGGAGATTTGATCTGAATTTGAGTTGTAGTGTTTACAAAAAGTGAAATTTTTATTTTAGATACTACAATTATGTTTTTATGAATATAGTTATTTTCTGAAATAAGATTTTTAATTTTTATGTCAATCAAGTTCTACTGAATGCACTTTTCACTAAGTGTTTTGTCTCTTTACATACTTTAATAAAACAATCTATTTTACTTGAAATTTCTTACACTGACATTTTGAAATGCATGGGATTTAGAGTGAAAACATAAGCAAATTAAAATCTAAAATACTTATGAAGAATATGAGTAGGATGTAAACATGAAACAGAATGTTCTCTATGTTGTTCACCTATATTCTAATGCTTTTTATATATTTAGATTTTTTTAAATTAAAAGTTCTCTGAAATCTAAACATTGCAGTAACTAGATGACATTAATAACACAGTAGCATTTACTTAATATTCCAAACTCTTACAGTGAGAGTGCAAATGTTCCTTAATGATTCCCCACGTCTTAAGGTTTACACAAGTCCAAACATCAAAACATACTTCACAGGGTGAGTAGTTACGGTTGCCATGGGAACAGAGCTTTAAAATTGTGAACTACAATTTAATTGCAGTATGAATATTTGCTTATATTACAATTGTCTTTTCTTACCAGGAAAGAATTTGTCAATAACTACAATTTTTAAAATGTATGTATATATAACTGGGCATGTATTTATAATCTCTTATTATACTCTGTCCTTTCATATATGTATGTATGATTTAATATTAATATACATGCATAAGTATGGGTAGTGCATCTCTTTTATTTCGATTGGCATTGAGCTTTGATTTTTATTTTAGGATTTTTGCATAGCTTTACTATTTTTAACTCAATCAGAGATTATTTTACTTGAACACCTTTGAAATGTTTATATCTTAATACAACTGATCAGTAACATAATTTAGTGCACAACGCTGAGAAGAAAAATGTTCAGTAAAAATTAATAAGTAACACAAGTATCACGGATTACTTGCTTTGCTCATAAATTCACAGTAGGAATGTATTTATGATAAGGAAAACAAGGATATGTAAATGCATACTTTATTTTCCCATGATCTTCTTTTTTAATGTTATATAATGTTTAAGAAAATGATCATCACTGAGAGGTTTCCCAAACTATACATTTAGTAATATTTATTGAAATTGAATAATAATTATAAAAATATTCATAAGCAAATGTTCTCAGGTTTGATTAGCATAGTAATTATTTTGGAATAGTAATCTCCTTGAAAATGTATGTTTATACAAATATATATTTACACAAGGCAAAATGTGGTAGAATAGTTTATCATTACTTTTCCTTTCTCAGTTCTGCTCCTTCACCCGGGCTGATTCGTGCACAAAATTGTTAAGGTTCTTTTTCCCTATCAGCGTGTTGCCGTCCGATTCTTTGGGGGCACCCCTGTTGTACTCAGTGAGAACCACCCGTAAAGACATCGTGAACTCTAAGACCACTTTAAGACTACAAAATTATATGATTATGTAAATCTTAATCGGGCTAATTTTTATATTATATATTTTGAAAATTGATAATCTGACACAAATTCAAGAAAAATCGTCAATGAAACTGTAAGTCCAAATGTAGTTTTTTTTTTTAAAAAAAACCATACCCCAAACATATTTGTTTATATCCTTTCCATACTGATTGATCCACTTTCGTTTTTGTACCAGCATCGAAGTCAGGACCTCACCCTTACCAGGCAGGCGCCGAGCCACTGAGCCCACTGAGCTAAATCCCGCCCCTTCTGACGTTATATCCTCCTTGTTAGGCATTCTGATTACTCTCATTGGTTACCACTGATTTATAATCTGAATTGACCTACAAATAAGAATATTTGTCATTACCACCAGTCCTCACCCATAAAGTAAATCGCTATCCCAAAAAGGTGCCCCCAAATATTTCCTTAATCAAGCACCTGAAAAAATAAAAAGTAATTAATGAAATGCTGGTTGTGTCATTTTTTGGACAAGAATGTGGTATAAAGCCTTACAAACTAAGAGTTATTGGGGGCTGGGGATTTAGCTCAGCGGCGCAGCGCCTGCCTGGCAAGCTCAAGGTCATGAATTCGATTCCCCGTACTGGAAAACAAACAAACAAACAAACTAACTAAGAGTTATTTAGTGTTGAAATATCTGAAACGAGACATCGAAAATACATGTTTAGTGAGAAGTCTTTCTGGCGTATTCTCCCAATATGAATTATTAAGTCAGATTTGCATGCAAAATTGATAAGAAGAAAACCAACATATCAACTTAAAGCCCATCCCAGACTGGAGTACACTGGCTAATCTGCCCAACGATGATTAACTTCAAATATGCTCGGAACACTTGTTTACAAAGAGCACAGCATAACTATTGGCAGGAATCAAGCAAAGAATAGGATTTCAAACTCATTCACATGACAAGTTTTGAAAAGCTCTTGGTTCTAATTAACCATAGCACAAATGTGCATAATTTTGTACTTTGACTTACTAAAAAGAGAGGAATATGAAAGCAGTTTGTTCTCAATAAATCCTTGGAAAGTCACGGATAGTAACACGAAAATTAGAGAAACCGTATTGGACAAGGGAGCTGCGGTGTTAGGAGCAGGATATTAATTTAAGCCTCGTTTTTCTCTTGTCTGTCACCAAATATAACGTAAATGACTTTTTAAAAAGAAAGAAAAATGAAACAATAAAAATCCAATGCTAACAGAATCTGCCAATTGTAAAACAATAAAATATTCAGAGAAATGAAGGCGGCTGCTGCCCTTGGTAAGGGATGAAGGCGGAAATCAATACTTCTCTGAGAGAACCAACTCGCCTTATAGTATTGATATTTTCAACAGAATAGAAAAGCTTTTCACAAAAGGACTTTTCACTAAAAATTTCACCTAAAAGGCATTCTGTATCTCAGGATGATTATTATATCATGACAATAGCTATTTTTAAAAAAATATATAAGATTTCATGTTTATTATGAAATGTCTTTATTCTAAGCATTGTCATAATTGGCCAGGCTGTGATGCACAGGTTAATCACTTCCAGGTGTGTACCTTTGCTTCCATAGGCAGGAGCTTAAATATAAATTTTTTCTTCTAAGAAGTGAACAAAAAGCTTCTTAACCTCAGCCCCAAGATGCTTGCTGATCATAACATTTATTGCTGGCACTTTTAACAAATCTCCATTGTCTTCTCTGGCCCGGTGCCCTTGGGAACACATCTATGGATTAGAGACACCGCTGTGGGTGACTTTTGGTTGTTATTTGACTTTGACACAGCTGAGATATCTCTAACTAATGCTAGGTTGCTAACCTTCGGCTCTAAGTGGGAAGAATTCATTTGAAAATAAAATGCTTCTTGGAACATTCCCTAGTGTTAGGACCTTGATCTAAAAATGAATTGTTGATTGTTCTTCCCTGACCTCTGTTTTCATTGTGCTCTGTGACCTGACAAGATAAAACAACTATCATTTCTGATTATAACAAACTGGGATTGGGATGGATACAAGCAGAATACTCAATTCGTTATTAATTTTATTTGATATGTTTCCACAATTGACATCAATATGAAAGTTCATTTTCACTGATACAACATTTTCTCCTAAAAGAGAACAAGACTCAAATTTTTGTAACAAGATACATGCACATTTTCTTTGAAATTTCCATTTTTCCTTCCAATAATGTAACAGATTCTCTGGGTGAAGACAGGGTTGTTAGGGCAGGATATTTTATATTTATGCAGTACTAGTATTAACAGAAAATCATTTATTAATAATTATGTGGGAATGAAAGCATTGTGATAAAATGAATTAAGCCTGTGGAGTGTACTTTAACACTTAAGTCAGAAACAATAACTGCACATTTACTAGCAAATTGACTGGGACTTACAGTATGTAGTGGCATAATTCAGTACAAACCACTGCCTACTCTGATCCAATAAATAAAGGCTGTTCATGATAAAATTGTCCCTTTTAGAGAACAAATTGAATACACAACACTGCTAGTTAATAAAGATGTAGGATCATTGTAGCAAGCATTCTGCGTTCCAATCTTTTGATTTTACTAAGTTAATAACAAAATCTGTCACATAAATATATTTCAATGCATCATTCTTTATTGGAAATCAAATTGCAATCTTTTGGCCACTCTGAGCAACCCAAGAAGAGGTTATCCTGAGTCCTCCCTTGGTCTGAATGTGATGTTTGCTCTGTGAGAGTCATCGATAGGATTACTTCCTCATGTGAGTTTTGTGACATGCTCTGGTATTAATGTGAAGTAAAAGCTTCCACGGTGAGAATGAAGCTAAGCTCACTAACCTTGTATGTATCTTTTTTTTGTTTTGTTTTTTTTTTTGTTTTGTTTTTGTTTTTGTTTTTCTCCGGTACCGGGAACCAAACTCACAACCTTGCGCTTGCCAGGCAGGCGCTTTTGCCGCTGAGCTAAATCCCCAGCCCCTACTAACCTTGTATGATTGCCACTTTTGTGATGACATCCTACTATTCAGCTTTCATTTTTTCTATATCAGTCACTAGCGTGGAATAAGCTGATATGTTTTTATTTTGTCTTACCCTGTGTGCTCAGGGAAGGGAGATATTTCATTTACTCCTATATTCATAGTCCCTAGAATGGTAACTAAAATACAGTAGGTACTTAATAAATATTTGATTAACAAGTTAATGAGTCAATGACTAACATTTTTAGATTCTATGTTGACTTAGCCAATATACTTCTGAAGCACTCCAAAATTTGTTCTGAAATTAAGGAATTTTATATTTGATTCATGTGCTCAACTCTCAAAATTAAACTTAGTAAATGTTAAGCTTCTACATATGAGGCAAACAAAAGCATTGCGTGCTGATATGACAAAAGCTCAACTGGGAAGTCTTGCTCCTCATCCACATTATGTAACCATCTGATCAGTTGGTAGCTTCATGAATTTCCATCTCCAGAACAAAAACCTTCACTTAAAGCAGGGTGTGGTGGAGCATGCCTGTAATCACAGCACTAGGGAGGCTGAGGTAGGAGGATCGTTGTGAGTTCGAGACCAGCCTGGGCTACAAAGTGAGCTCAAGGCCAGCCTGCATTGCACAGCGAGACCCTGTTTCAAAAAGACAAAAAA
>NW_004955403.1:6149473-6212378 GCF_000276665.1 Chinchilla lanigera
AACCTTCACATAGATCAAACCTTTGCAACCCTTGGAATCAGAGATTGTGGGTGGAATAGAGAGAGGTACAAAAAATTGTTCCAAGAATTCAGTGTATTAAAGTATGCACCAAAGAGTGAGTCAAAGAATACTTAGATCAACTATGTGTAAATATTTTTTTACTTTAGACAAATGGAAATACTATTGTGATTAATACTATTAAAAACTTTCAGAAAATACAAAATTATAACAAAATAAAAATATTTAATGAACTTTTAGATGTATTGGGCACTGCGATGAGCAGGCAATAAGAGCTTTGTAACAATGATAGTAACTTCTTCACCTTTGAATCACCATATTGGTTTATGAAACACTGCAAAGCCGAACAACACTTAACAGATTACAAATTTTCTCCCAATTAGCCCCTTTTTAAAATTTTTCCAAACAGGGTAAAGATTCTTTTTCAGATGGTATTATTTTTGTTGCATTTTAGACCTTTATACATTCTTTAAATTCATGTGATTTTCCCAAGCCTTTGCAGAGCTAAATCTGCATCTCACTTTTATACTAAAAAGTCATGGTGGCAGTCTTTCTTCCCCGTTGAGTTTCTAGTCTCCTTTGATCTCAGTGTATTTCTAAATGTGGAGTGTTTATCTAATAATGGAAATGTAGGCAAATCATAGGCTGCATTTTTGGACATTTCTTCACTTTCTTAGCTTGTTAACCTCTCAATCATAAATATTTGACCTCTTTCCTAGAAGAAATTAGCACATACTTGACTTTTCAAAGGGTGAATGTAGAGTTTTTATGGCATATAATTAAAAAAGTCAAGTATGCTTGACTTTTTCAGTCAATTGCTTGGATTAACTGGAAGGTACCTATAATTATAAAAGCATGAATTTGTGGCTGTATGCTAGAAATGCTTCTTCAATTTGCATGTGCAGACATCTGCTTTATAAAGTGTTGATGAAGATTTACGCCTGAGAAAAAATATCTCTTGGTAGAAAGTGCTATAAGTTGCTATATTTTCACTGATATGGTTAACTCACTCTCTTTTGTTGGGTACTATATGACTTATACTTCCATAGAATGAAGTGCATTTAAGGATTAAATACAGGACTTTTACAATGCATGAGTTTAAATTACATGCTTGAAGAGTGAACAATGAATTCTACACAAACGCAATGCCTTTTAGGTTCTGAAAGTTTCATTTCTTAGTTGCACCTCCTTGAAATTTTCAGACTCTGAAAAATACTTACTGTCAGAATCATTCATTTCCTTACATATTCAAGCCTTTACATCCTGACACTCTAGATGTCTAAAATGCCCTTTTGACTGATTTTTCTTTTTCTGCATTTTCCTTTCCTGTCTTCTTAAATAACAAATGAGAAAGTACTAAACTTTCCTAGAATATTTTGTGAAAGCAAATGAGAATAAATTTTGTTGTATAGCACAGGAGATAGGCATTGATAATGCCTTTAATCAACTCAGAAGTGCTAATGTAAGAATTTCTGTCATGTAAGTCACCTATTTATTAGCACTATTCTATGAAAATGATGCCTGTATCACTGAGATGCTTTCAGCCCAACGAGAAGGAACTGAAGTTTTAAATATGAACAGAATTGGACCATATATTAAGATAAAATATATTGAAGAAGTGCAGATTTCTCAGCAGGTTAAGCAGACTATGGGAAAAATGTAGACAAGAAGATGTTACTAATTATCTTCCAATAATTCAGCATTGTTCTTTTAGCTTTGGAGTAGATGACAGAGTTTCCCTGAATCTGTCCCATATCATAGGTGGAATTATTAACATGGATCTGGTGAGAATTAATATACTTGATATTTTATCACTTTGGATGACTACTAAAAATAGTGAGTTGACTTATTACTAAACTTATTGTTTGATTTATTTTGTCAGCCTGGCATCTATTCACATTTTTTCAAGTAAAATTGTATCTTTTCTTTATTGAATGAAGTTTTTCCCACTCATTCAAAATATTTTAATTAGGACAGACCCTAGATCATAGCTGCCCTAGAATAACTCATCACAATGTCTAATGTGACAGATATTTGGTGGCTCAGATAAAATCAGCCATGAATTTTTCACTAGTACTACTAAGAAAGTGGGATTGCTTTTCTAGTACATTGGACATTCAGCAGGTGTTTATTTTTAAAATATTTATTAGTACATGTTTACAGTATGTCATGATTACTCATTGTGGATACTTGGGACATGAGCAAAGTATAACATCATTTTCTTTCAGCTATTTGCGTTTCCTTCTTTCCTCTCCTTCCATCTCTTGTTTTGTTTCCTCTTTGCAAAATCTCTAACTGCATGGGAGAGACTGCTTAACAATGACATGAAAAAAATAGAGAAGAGTTAATAGATACACAGTTAGGGCCGGGTGGATATTTGAGCCTAAAGCCACTTTTCACCCAAAAATTCATGGATAATACACAGTATCTTTATTATGTCAACGATGGCTGTAAAAAATTTGTAAGTGAAGTCTACACTAAAATATCTTATCAAGTAATTGATTTTTTTAATATTGTAGATGATAACAATAACTTTAGAAAATGTAAGGATTTGCATAGTCAAAAGTGCACATTCATTAGATATTTAAACATCTCAGACTTTACAACTTCACTGTGGAAACAACCTAATTTAGTTACCACACTTTACTGCAACAATTAAAAGAAATCAAGAGTTGTGGGATATACTTGTCACAACTTCCACGTGTACCCGTCCAAAATAAATAAATAAAACCTTTGAAAATTCAATAAGCACATTTGACTTCATGAAAGTTTTATTTAGAAATACCACCTGATTTCTGACCAAGATGACAGGGTCAGTCCCCTTTTTATTTCAAATAAAGAAAGTTAAGTGTATATTGCTTGCAACCTATATCTATAATAAGAAAAAAGAAAAAGAACACACCAGCTGCTAAAGATGAAAAGGAATTGAAAATATGATCCATAACTAGTAGCTAAACTCCTGGGGATTTGAGATATGCTGTAGAAATAACAGAGTCCAGCGTTACTTTTAAAACCCAGTTCGTAAAAGAAGAGGCAGCCGGACCACACTAGCCATGCAGCACTGACAAAGCCAGTTCCTGATCTCTAGCAATTATATCAAGTTATTAACACAGGACTTGCTATATTTCTGGAGCCCTGCCTGAAGAGAAATTTAAAAATCAAATTATTTTAGTTTAAAAACAAGTAGCATGGGAATCTCACCTCCAGGTGGGCTATAGAAGAATGTGCTTTTTTTTTTTTTCTACTTCAAAGAGAACAATGGGAGAAAAACAAAGAACTTAAAATTCATATTCTGGAAGGAGTTATTTTGAGAGAATTGAACACAAAGGAAATTTGAACTGAGTTACATACAGAGAATCACACCCATCTGTGAGCAGAAATTCCTAACAGTTTTATTACCTGCAGTGTTATTTCTTCATGTCATTTAAAAGGAATTGTTTACAAATAAACACAGAAACAAGTATTCAGAGTTTATAACATGACATATATCACTAGGAGGGCATTATAGCATATAGAAAGTAATATAATATTGTTTTAAGAGATTGCAATTTAAGGAGGCACATTATAAACTTTAGAAAAAACATTAAAATAATATTACTACTAAAAAATAGAAAGGGCAATTTAACTATAAAGGCCACATGAAAAGATAAATTGGCCTACTAAAGCTTTGTCTTTCGTTGGCAGAATAAAATGACTCGGTGAGATGTTTCTATAAAAAACAAAGGGGAAGATGGTGGACCCCAACCTATCCAAGTGACACTGAGGTAAGTGGATGATGACCCTACAATGCACGGCTTGTATAAAATACACTTTCTACATCAAGATATGAGTACAATGAAAGGAAAAATGGATGAAACCATTTACCATAACAGGACTACTCATAAGAAAGCTGGTACGGTCATAGCAGCATAAGACAAAGCAGACATCAATAGAAGGCTATTTCCAGAATAAATATAGATACTCGAGTTAGAGGAACAAATTAATTTTCTGAAAAGATGCATCACATACACTTGTGTGGTGATATAACAACAGTGTTTTGAATATAAAGATAAAATTAGTATAGTAGAAGTGCTAAATACTGCAGTTTTCATGCCTTGTAACATCTTGCCTTTGACGACTGAGTGACTAGGTTTGAAATCAGTAAGGAGAACTGAGATTGTACTTGTGGGGCAATGCACCCTGAAGCACAAAGGGTGTGTGCGAAAGTTTTGTACTAGAGATAGACCAAGGTGCGATAGGATTAAAACCGAGAGCATATAATTTATGCATTTTCATTGATATTCATTTTGAAAGGTTTTATTTCCTTACTTTTTGTCATTGTGATATTTACTCACTTTTTAGTTATTTTTTCATGATTTGGAACTAATGCTCTTTATAACTGCTTTGATATAAAACATTTAAAAGTAGTGTTCTCCAAACAGGTAACACCTAACTTATCTATTAAAAACAAAAAAATTTTTTTTTTACTTCTGTTGCTCTTTCCCTCTATTTTATTTTATTTTTTATTTTTTTTGGTTTTTCTCCGGTACTAGGAACTGAACTCACGACCTTGCGCTTGCCAGGCAGGCACTTTGCCGCTGAGCTAAATCCCCAGCCCTTTCCCCCTATTTTAAACAAGTTTGCAATACTAGTAGGCTAGACGTAGATATTGTTTGCCAAGTCTTCCATGTTACACGCACGTTACGCCAGTCAGAGACTATGCTCACTCTGAATGCACAAGAAATATAACCGTCTTTTCTCCTCGTTCCTGCTGTTGCCCTTACTGTTTGCCCAACCTGCGCGTTAGCTATTCTTTAAGAATCAATGCAATTTTAACTCTTTTATTATTTCCCCAAATAGTATTGGGAAATCTAGTGTCTGTGAATGCTGCCGAGCTCAGAAGAGTACAGTAGAGGCAGAAAATCCATATCCAGAGATTGAAAATTAGTAACTACTGCTGATGTCAGTTAGCCACCATATAGGACCAGGACCGTCAGCTCCACTCTCAGGTTTAGAAGCAAACAATGCACAGCAGTGATTTAAGTCTATTCTCACGCCAAATAACATAGGGAAACCCTGCAGCTATACGTGTAAATGTGATGAGATACAGGAAGTATATTCTAATTCTGGTTCCAGTATTTGAAAGGTGATTTTCAAACATATTCTTAACTGTATTCATCAAATAATAGATTACTCACACTGTTAATTGAATAAAAAGAACTTGATTATTTTAAATGCAATAAAAATCACATTCAGGGCATTGTTAGAGTAACTCAATACAGTGTGTAGTAATATTGAGTATTATAAGTCGTAGAGAAGAATACCTGAAAAAATAATTTGGGAACTTTGCTTTATATTTTTATAATAAAGTAAAATTTCATGAAATATATCGGCAGAGAGGTGTTACCTTTCTCAACTTTAAGATTAAGCAGCGCAAAACTATACTGCACATTCGGGCATTATCTTCTAAACTAAATAACTGAGACAGGTAGGCCTGGATATTGCATCTCTGTCTTGGACCTGGTCTTCAGATGAGCCTCCAGCCACAATTCTGAGGTTTTTATTTTGTGTTGACTTCCTTGATAGGCCAATGTCTCTGTACATATTCAATTTTATCTGACTTAGCTATCTATAAAAATACAGCAAATTAAATATGTAGCCACAAGAAAAAATATAAACTATATAATTTATGGTGTTCTCTCTGGTTATATAATATCAAGATATAACAAGCTGCCAATTCTCAGACTAAAATTCATATTCACAACAGAATAAAAACTAAATTCCTGAAGAGGCACAAATTTCTGCTACAGAGTTGAAATGACTTATTATTGTAGAATTCATCATTTTAGGAAAGAAAATAAATCTCACATAGATATAAATTGTGGCTATATTCATTAGTCTATTACACAATTCTATCTCTTTAGAATCCATCATTTGTGCTGGAATCCTGCCTGAGTTTTGATTATTTTTCTTTATACTGGCTTTCCAAACTTCCATCACTCAGGTGTTCTTTAAAAATTTGTATTTGGCACCTCCTGTTGATTTATTTTCTTTTTTTTTTTTTTTTTTTTTTTTTTGTGGTTTTTCTCCGGTACCGGGAACCGAACTCACGACCTTGCGCTTGCCAGGCAGGCGCTTTGCCGCTGAGCTAAATCCCCAGCCCCTGATTTATTTTCTTTCTAAATAACCTTATGGTGCTCATTAATTCTATAACTCCCAGACTTAAGCAATATTTTATCTTTACTGATAATGACAACATCCGAATCTTGGCCTATTTACCCAGTTTAGATTACCCAGTTTAGAACTTCTGGGATGTGAATCAGTTGCACTCTGAAATTGCAAGCGGGATTAGCAGTGTTGTGCTGGAAGAACAGTTGAAAATTATTTCTTGAATAAAATGTTAATGTCGCTGGGGCTATAGAGCAGCACCCCTCTAGCAAACTCAAGGTCCTGAGTTCGATTCCTGGTACCAATAAATCAATCAATAAATGAATACGCAAATATCTAAAAATATTTTGTATAGCATTTATATGCTTAATAACATTCTATCGATCAATTACGTTATATCATATTAATTATGTCCATTTTAAGATGTGTAACTGTGGTCCTGGCATAAATGCCCATCCATGTTTTGCTCACCTACTCTTCCTCTTCATCATTTGTTTTTTTCCTTTTTCTATTCTCTGCTGCTAATATTTATTTATTTATTTATTGTTGGTACCAGGAATTTAACTCAGGACCTTGCACTTGATAGGCAGGTGCTTATTGTCACTGAGCTGTATCCCCAGCCCATCTGCTGCTATATTTAGCAATCAGTTCTGCTTTCATTATGATAATTGCTGTCACTTAAATTTCTCTGCTACACAGGCTTTATAGTTCACTTAGTCCAGAGTACTTTATTTTTTTGCAAAGTCAAGCCTATTTTTGATATTTTATAGCACCTTGGTACAGTGTTTCTGCTTATTTAATTAATGCTATGTGGAAAAAAAATTTAGAAAGGAGCAAGCCAAGCAATATGCTGCGGTCATCAGCTTAATGTCTTTATTCAGCTCTTCTGTCGAGGGCTCTCTCGCTGGCCTTCATCTGTGCTCTTGGGAGCATTCGCAAGACCTCCCTCGGTGGGCGCACGGAGAACTGGGTGAACGTTCTATGTTCCCTGATCAGACCCGGAACCCACATGCATGACCTCACTGAAACTTAATCACTCCCGAAAAGCCCTTCCCTAATTTTTAATTGTATTTATTTACGCATTCAGGATTTATTAGCACACGTTTGCCGTGTGTGGTGATAACGTACATAGTGCTGAGTCGGCGCACCGGCAGAACGCATCTCGTTTTCCTCATCCCCTCCCCTCTCTTGGCTTGGTTCACTTCCCTAATGCAAAAGATCTGTCTCCCGGTTTCCCATTGTATTTTATTTTGCTGTATAATTTATTTGGATTTCTCATGTAAGAGAAACCGTGCGATATGTCTCTCTTTTACTTTACTTAATATCACGGTTTTTAAACTGCATCCACTTTTCTATAAATAACTCAAGTTTATCCTTCCGTAGGATACAGTAGTGCTCCATTGTGTATGAATACCACATTTTTTGTATCCGTTCATCCCTTCATGAAGATATAGGCTGCTTCCAAGATTTCGCTATTATCACTCTTGCTGGTATAAATATGGAACTGCATATGTTACTATAAGGTGATGACTCATCCTTTTTGGGAAAATACCTAGCAATGGAATAGCTGGGTCAAATGCAATTTCTAGTTTTAATTTTTTGAGGAATCTCCATACTGATTTACATAGTGGTTGTGCTAGTTTATACTTTCACCAACAGTGTAAAAAGAAAATTCTACCTTTGAATAAGGTCAACATGACAGATTTGGTCTTCTACAAGTTAATTTTTGTGGGAAATAACTCAGTTCAACAATTAAGACTGCATTCCACCTACACAAAGTGATGTTCTCTTATTTTACTCCTTGGTGTTCAAGATTTGAGAATATTTTCTTTATCCTTGCTACCTAATAAAAGCTGTGCGTATCCCAAGTTTCATCGGGAGAGAAGCACATTTCCTCCCTCTCACGTGTAACTAGCAGCCAATTCTAAATACCTTCGCTCCTTATGGCTGTTGCTCTAGTTTTAATAAACCCGATATTCCTCAGTATCCCAAAGCATCCTGTGTGATAAACAATATGGCCCTGACTAATACATTCGGTCTCCAGTTATGAGCTAGTCAATTTTATTTAGGGTACAAATAACATAAAATTATTCTGGCTTCACAAATAAATGGAGTGAGTTAATGACAAGGTTCTGGGGCCTCAGACAGATGATAAGGAATAGCTAGACTATCTTGGCTAAGGATATGTTAAAACGAGATACCTGTGAGAAAAGTCAGCAGTAGAAATACATGAACCCTCTCCTCGGAACCTAAAAACTAAAGTTCAGATCCAAGCATATTTAATGTCTGTGTTTATTGGTGGTAGAGTTTCATTTACTTATTTTATTTTTTGGTTTTTCTCCAGTACCAGGAACTGAACTCACGACCTTGCACTTGCCAGGCAGGCGCTCTTGCCACTGAGCTAAATCCCCAGCCACAAGTGGTAGAGTTTCAGATGTGATCTAGAATCTGACTGGTGTATTAGACAGCTACCTACCGTTTAGTTACTCACCAACCACCCAACAGCGGGATTACATTGTGTATGTAACTGTATATAAGGGGAAACAGTCATCTCTGTGCTGAGACACACTCAGATGAAGGCAGGAATCAGCTATAAGCTGAGAAGCCAGCCCAAGGGTAGTCTGTAAACCGGCAACAAACGTAAACTTAACAAATGTAAATATGTCAAGCATGATGAATAATTAAAGAAAAAGCATTTAGAATCACAGAGGTCATTGCTAATGATGAAGGGTAACGCTCAAAGGGAGAATATAAAATGCATTAAATTGTTGTATACTTTTCCACTTAGCACCACGGTCATTTTCACTGTGAAGCACTATCAGTGTTGAAAAGAAGTAATACTATAGTATGTGATTAGGCGCAATATAATTTTCTTGAGTGAACGAGGTAGAGCAGATGTATTCAGTGTATTCCACCTTTGCCTAGAAACTTGTCGAATTCCAAGAGGTTTTATGTCAGCAACGATATTTCCCTAAATTTTAATTCTGCTCTGTATGTTTTAAGTATGCTGAACATTTGGAGGTATCCATGTGTTTTCTGCAGTGCGAAAATACACCCACCCCGATGCTCAGCTCCCTAAACCTGCTAGGAGAGGTTCTAGGGCAGTGAGGATAATAGCTCTTAATACAGAAGCAAAGATCTGACAGTGTATCTTGAGGAATCACAGAAATTACACATGATCATGATATCCTGGAGTGACCGAAGAATTGCACTGAATTCTGCCTTTTATTTAGAGGTGTTTTTTTTTTGTTTTTTTTTTTTTTGTCCATGTTTTGTTTGTGTGAATCTTAACTCTAAAAAAATTATGTATTTACTTAAAATTTTAGATTTGTGTATTTAACTTTAAAATGGAATTTATATAGGTATTATTGATAAGTAGGCAACTGTGAAAAGGAAATATCAGACTTTTACTGGCTAATGTAGTAGCCAGTAATCAAACCTGTCTATTGGGCAATGGAGACTTCCCTTTTCCCTTGAGATGTAGCGTGAATGTAAAATAGACCTTGCAAGTTGAAACTTTGGTAAAAATTCCTGCCAAAGCCAGGCATGGTGCACACATATACAAGTCCAGCACTCTGGAGAACTGAAGCAAGAAGACAACAAGTTTGAGCTGAACATGAGGAACTTAGTGAAATAGTGAGTCCTTGTTTCTAAATAAAAATTTTATAAAAGAACTGGGAGAGTGACTCAGCATGAAGTTCCTGGGCTCAATCCCCAGTATGGAAAAAAGAATAGAAATTTCTGATTACATGCTAAAATAATGTTACCCTTCTCTTACTATAAGTAAATATATTGTTAAAATGATTCTATGTACCTTATTGATTGCCTTTTAACATATTATATTTCAAAATGAAACTACATACACATTTCCATTATATTTCTATGGGCACTATTGAACGAAATTTAAGGCAAGTGTTAGACAAATATTTAAAGCAGATGTTTTCCCCATGAGTAGGACTTAAATCTGAATTTCTGTTGATGAAATTCTAAATATGCGATAAGCTTTTAATTGTATATAATCAAAACAAAATTGTATGGCCATACTTCAATACTGTTATACAGATGCAATCTTAATAAAAATACCATTAGCATACTTACAGAACTAGAGAAAACAATCGTAAAATTCATATGGAACAAGAAGGGACATAGAATACCAAAACAAGAGCCAGGCATGGTGGCACATGCCTGTAATCCCAGCATTTGAGAGGCTGAGGCACGAGGATCGTTGCAAGTTTGAGCCCAGTCTGGACTACAAAGTAAGCGCAAGACAAGATTGAACTGCATAGCAAAACCCAATCTCAAAAAAGATTAAAAAAAAAAAAAAGCCAAAACAATTCCAAGAAACAAATGAAAGCTAGGAGGTGTCACAATCCCTGACTTGAAATTATATTACATAGCTGCTATGATAAAAACAGCATGGTACTGGCCAAAACAAACAAACAAGAAAACAATACACCTGAGGATCAGTGGTAAAGAATACAAGATACAGAAACAACTGCAAACACACTGAGCAACTTTGTGTTTGAAAAAGGGGTCAAATATGTGCATGGGAAGAAAGATAGTCTCTTTAATAAAGCTAGGAAAATTGGTTTCCTATATGCCAGAAATGAAAAGTAAACCCATGCCTATCACCATATACTAAACTAAAATCAAAATAGACAAAGGATCTAAATTTTAAAACAGAAATACTAAGTCTGGTTTAAGATAAATTGGTAGAACATTTGATGAAATAGGTGTAACAAAGACTTCATGAACAAAACTCTGTATGGGAAATAGTAAAAAGAATCATCCACTGGTTTCTCATCTTATTAAAAGGTTTTTTAACAGCAAAAGAAATCACCAACAGAGTAAAAAGTCAACTCACAGAGTGGGAAAAAATTTTAACCAGATGTTCCTCAGACAAAGGACTAATATCTAGAATATATACAGAATTGAAAAAAAAAAAGAAAAACAGATGCCCCCAAATTAAAAGACCCAATCAAAAAATGGGCATCTAAGATGAATATGCACTTTTCAAATGAAGAAGTACAAATAGTAAATAAATATATGTGAAAGTGTTCAACATTATTGGTCATTCCAGATATGCAAACTAAAATAATGCTGAGATTCCATCTCACTGCAGAAAGAATGGCTGTCATGAAGCAATCAACCAATAGCAAATGCTGGAGTGTCTGTGGGGAAAAAGAAACCCTTCTTCACTGTTGGTGGGAGTGAAGACTGCTGCAACCACTTTGGAAATCAATGTGGAGATTCTTCAAAAAATTAGAATTAGAAGTTCCATTTGACCTATCTATTCCCTTCTTGATATCTTCACAAAAGAATTAAAAGCATCATAGTACAGAGATATATGCACACCCATGTTTATAGCAGCACACTTTGTAATAGTTAACTCTTGGAAAGAACACATATGCCTATATACTAAGGAATGGATAAAATGTGTTTTTTTATACAGTGTACTAGTACTAAGCCATAAAGAAGGACAAAATTGAGAATTTAATAGTTAAATGTATGGATTTTGAGAGCATATACTTAGGTGAAATAAACCAGACAAACATGTAAATGTCACATTGTCTCTCTGTGAGAAACTGAAAGTGTAAATAACAATCAAAATGTATAATGGATATTGTTAAAGAGGAGACATTTGTTCAAAAGGAAAGGGTCACTGTGTAGGATCAAGGGAAAAGATAAGAGGAGAAAAGAAGGATAAAATGAAAAAAAGATTTATAAACAGGGAGGGGAAAGAAGGGTTGATGGGAGGGGAGGGAAAGGGGGAAAAGGAGGTCTTAAATATATCATGTACACATACAAATTCCCTATGATGACTGTGATCACTATATCTAAATGGAACCAAAATACATTTAATAATAAAAAACAGATGTCTCAATATAATATCACTTTCTTTCAAAGAAGAAATCACAGGGTTATAAACTGAACTCCTATGTTGAAACTCATTTCCAAGCATGATAATTGCAGGTAGGTTCTTTGGGAAGGAATCCAAGTGGGGTGACTTCATGAGTGTATAGTGTCATGATGATAGGAGAACACATATTTAAGGAAACATGAGAACTTCTTTCTCTCTCCTAGATGAGGGTACGGCTAAGGGTGGCTGGCTGAAATTAAGAGAGCTATATGTGAATATGACTACACTGTGCCTCTGGCTCTGGAGTTCCAGCTCTGGAACTGTGAGACCATCAGTGCCTGCTGAGGAAGCCAGCCAGCTGGTGATGTGTGTTTCAGCAGCCTGACTAGAACAAGGCTTAAGATCGTAGAATTCCTAATGAGTGTCCTTTATGGTAAATCTATGTGTGTGAAATATTGAGGAAGCTTCTGAGAATTAACTGCATTTCAGGAAAAGTTTGGTAATCAATTTTAGGAGCTATATTTAATGACTGCTCAATTAGTTGGGATCGCATGTATTTTAGAGGGAAACGTACTAATACATTTCTCTTCTGGCAGTTTATGGTTAAAGTTTCTCCCTATATGTCATCTTATTTGCTGAGATATAATTTTAGTAATCAAAAACATAAGTTTCATGACTCAAGATATATTTGTTGTGTAGTTTTTTATTTGATAAAAAGCAAAATTTCAAAACAATAGAACATTAGTTAATACATTTTATATAATTATCTTCAAAAATGTTACTCACTACAACATATGAGCATAAAAATGTGCTAATGTTCATTGTATATTTACAGCTCATTTATGACAGTTTTGTCTTTAAGAAATTTCTTCATAGTTTGCACATTGGTGTGAACTTTCCTTATGATTATCTTTTTCCTGGATTTCAAAGATATCCATGGTCACTCTTATATTCCTACTGGACGATCAAGTTTTCACTTTAAAGTAAACTAACCGGTGAATTGTTGAAGACAGGAATGTTATAGATTTAATATTCTGATTAGAAATGTGGCAGTACCTATTTTTGACCAAAATATGTGTGTATTAATTTGTCTAAGGTCCACCCTGTCTTTTGAACGGATTGTTGATGATTTTATAAGCGATTGGTGATTAACTTATGACAAAGTGAGCTTGTGTATGTTTCAAATATACTCTCAAAAAATTATCACTTGATGAAGAGTTTGCTAATCATTTCTCAAGAGAAAAATAATATTTTTTCACACTTTTTCAGCCAAATAAATTCATAATTTGATTCAACAAAGTTGAGAATCTTGAAAATTATCTTGCTCTCAAAAACTATTTTCTTCTTTCATATTTACTTGCTCTTCAGGACAGTGAGAAACAGAAACATTCTATTAGAAAACAAGAAATTCTTAGCAGTGCTTTAACAAATGCACTCTGCATGTTGTGATTCATAAGAGATGACATCTCGCATAATTGCGTTTGAGTATTCTCCTAAGTGTGCTCTGCCAGAAATGTATTAAATCACACTTACTGCCCCCAGCTAGTCTTTAGTGCTTTCATTTCTGGCCCAGATCCCAACCTAGAAAACCAATAAATTCTTTTTTATACATGAAAGTGTCTTTATTATCTTTCCTGATGCTGTGTTCACTGGTCTTTTAATGGTTGAGCAGATCCCCGTGGAGTCGTTGTTATTATTACTTCCCACAAACAGGCATAAAACAAGATTAAATAGTCTTTCATGGTCTGAGGTCAAGGATATGTTACCTTTACTTTCATTGTAAAACTAAACTAGGACATTAATTTTATTTCTTTTTCACAATAGAGCCTTTTTGTCAAATACCTGATTAAAATTAAATTCTACCAAAATCTCACTTTTCAGTGAAATTTTTAAAGACTAATTCCCTACTAAAATATCAGATTAAAGCTACAGTTCTTTTCTCGTGCTCCAGTAAGATTTTAATGTTCCACTCAATCCAAAATCCAGGTCCTTAGGTGGACCTTCCTCATGATGTAACCTACTAGTTGATTACTCCTATAAAATGAAACATGCCAATAATATACTAAAAATGAGACAAGGCTGGAGCTGTTCAGACCCTAAAGCTCTTTTGATAATTCCAAATGTACGTTAACTAACTGAAGTGTACACCTGCAAATAAGTACCATGTAGAGCACATCAAGCTCACTAACAGCAAATTGCTCATATAGCTTATTATCATTTTCCTAAATCTTCCTGGGAAATTAGAATGCAGGAGTCAATTAAGAATATAGGTAATATTCTCTTACTGCTTGCATTAATAGCTGGTCTTTTTAAAATACTGAATTGAGTAACAGTAGTTCGACATGGATTCTGTTGTGGTTATTTCCCTATACAAAGTCTTTGTTGAAAAAAGTGTTGTCCCTTATTCTATATTTTTCTGCATAAAACACTGCGTTACTCAAGTTATAGATGATCACTACATTCACTAATAACAGGAAAATATTTTATAATGCAACCATGAAATTTTGCATGGTGTAAAAATTGGGAGAAGTTTAAATAGCATCCAATCTAAATACAAATGTCAATGATTTTGCTTCCATGTATATTTGATTTACCCTTGACAGTGTTTCACAACATTGTAAATCTTGTTGCCCATGTATCCTCTGTGCATGAAAATCCATTCAGTGATTTTTACTCTTTATAAAACAGCAGACCAAACAGTATATTTTATTGATGCATGAACAATATTACATATGAAGATGAATTAACTTATTATCATTTTCAAAATTAGGATAAATATGTTCTCATTATTATTTCTTATTCTAATTAATTTCTAAAAAATTGAAATTAATGAAAATATTTTTTAAAAGTTTGTCTTCTGTATTCTAATAAGGAAAATTAATTGGTTTCTCCAAAATTCATTCTTATTTAATATCAACAGAAAACTAATATACTAAGGACTTCAGTGGAGTAGTAGAAAATAACACCAATATGTTTTAAACTACCATTAAACAAAATAAAATTATTGGAATATATAATTTCATAAATCAATAAAATATCTACTCAAATATTAGTATATATTGCTACCACATAATAATCTCATTCCAAGAATGACGATATCTAGTACCAATTATTTGATATTACTCATAAGATAGGAAGGGAAGGAAATGTTAAATGCATCAAAACATTGAAAATAGTATTAACCTTTTCCATCTTTTTTTTATTTTAATGCTCTACAATTTCTATAAATTTTCCTTTCTACATAACTTTCAGATCTGGTGCTAGATCAACAAGATTGAGGAAAATCATCATCTGTGCTGTAAGAATGTAGGATTGTAGAAAATTCAGGAAGAAATATTTCCATTTTTTCACTACCTCTCTTAACATCAAAGATAGTACATGACAAAAGACAAAATAAACTTAAAATGAAGTAGAATAGAACACGCTCTAAAGAAAAGCATTGTTTCTTAATGCTTAGCAACTGCTTTCAAATGTACTAATAATTATATGCTAAGAATGTGTCCTTTGTTTTAGCTGTGATATTTCATAAGGGACTTTATTAGTTTTTCCATGTTTCAAGATTTAGAATGGAAACATAATTTTAAAGCATAAGGTTTTTCTTTTGAAGTTTTTTACATATTTATTGATTCTAAGCAATCATCAATAAAATAAGTAATACCGAAAATCTCCCTGGGAAGCTTACCTTTTCTTCAGCGATCTACAAAATGCACAGGGTTTACATAGTAATAATTTACTGTTATAGCACCTAAGTATTTCAGGGTTACAGTGTAGCTAAAGTGATTAGAATTCTAAGGCCAATAATTTTGGACAGAAATAAGCCATTTTAGGTTTCATTTAAGCAATTGTATGTATGTATGAACGTGTGTAACTTTAAATTTTATGATTCAAAAATTGTTTCTCCAGTTGCTATGATTATTGAATCCTTAAAAAGGAACTCTGTGCTTTTATTTTTAACCCCAATTAAAGTGTTAGACTCAAACTATAAGACTGATCTGCCAATCACAAAACTGTATATGAGGGCTGGGGATTTAGCTCAGTGGCAAAAGCGCCTGCCTGGCAAGCGCAAAGTCCTGAGTTCGGTTCCCGGTACCGGAGAAAAACCAAAAAAAAAAAAAAAAAACAAAACTGTATATGAGTTTCAAAATGAATTCATTGTTTAGAAATAGATTCAAATTCTATAAAATGAAACCTCTAAAATGGTCCATATCGGTATAAGTTAATATTTTAAACATTTTGAAACATCAAGAAGTCTATGCATAAATAAAAGGACAACACAATCTCTCCCTCATTTGTTTACCATCTGCCAGAAAATGTCATCAACTGAATTAATTTAAATCCAAGTAAATTCCACTGACTGACTGTTATTTGCAGGGTTTTGATGAGATAAGATCTATCAAGAAAAAATATACTCAAAAGACCTTTCAGTTTCATAGACAAAAGAATAAACATAAAATATATTAAGATCCTCCTATACGTCAGGAGGTAAAGTCATTTTAATATGTTTTAACTTGATTGGCACTATCACATAAAGTTTAAATCTCTCAACTATGAAGCTAATCTCTCTGGTCCTATTTATGCATGACCAGTCCAAGACATTCTGCAAAAGCTCTCGGTCTTCCCTGCATATAAAGAGATGATTACTCCTGCACTGATATTTGGAAGATCAAATACAGAATTAACATAATCAAAGTGGAATAATTCTAGATACTGAGTTGCAGATAAACTAAAATTTCAGAGAATCAAACTTTAAATTTGTGCAAAATAATAATAATGATTATGATGATGGTGGTACTGAGTCAAGCAACCAGTGGGTTTAGCATATGATTTTTTTTTTTTTTTTTTTTTTTGGCTTTTTGAGACATGGTCTTGCTATGCAGAGCAGGCTGGACTTGAGCTCACTTTGTAGCCCAGGCTGGCCTTGAACTCACAACCATCCTCCTACCTCAGCCTCCCAAGTGCTGGGATTATAGAAGTGCACCACCATGCATGGCTTAGCATATGATTTATTTGTTACTACAGTGTTGACAAGACTCACCATAGGAAATTTGGAAAATCAACGGTATTGTGTTCTCATGCTAATATTCTGAAATCAGTGTAATTGGTGCCATAACTGGGCAGTACTTTAAAAAAGTGAAGAGAAATATCCTGCTCAGTTTATCCTTTTCTATGCTATGACTGAATTCTTTACTTTTTATAAAAAAATATACCTATTCACAAAATGTTTAAAAATATTTTGAAAAGTCAGGATTTGGGTATCTGGTAAACAAAACAAGTAGGAATAAATCCAACAAAGAAAGTGAAAGATCTCTGCAATGAAAACTGCAGAATCCTGAGGAAAGAAATTGAGGACATTAGTGGATGGAAAGACCACCCTTGTTCATGAACAAGCAGAATTGATATTATTAAAATCACCATATTACCAGAAGTGATCTTTACCTTCAGTGCAACACCCATCAAAATACCAATGACATTCTTTACAAAATTAAAAATAATCCTAAATTTCATAGGGAGGCATACAAGACCCAGAAAAGCCAACACAATCCTGAGCACCAAGACAAGTGTTAGACATATCACAATGCCAAATTTAAAAATATATTACAAAGCCATAGTACCAAAAACTGTATGGTATGAACATAAAAAATATATGTTTAATATAAAAAACACAGAAACAAAAATATGCACTTAGAGCTCCCTGATTTTTTGACAAATGGACAAAGAACATGTTGAAGAAGAAACAACCTACTTAACAAATCATGCTTCAAAATTTAATATGGGTATGGAAGATTGCAACTAGATACCTATTCCTCATCCTCCAAAAAAAAAAAATCAATGAAAACTACTAGAAGAAAATATAAAGGGAACACTTGAAGCCATCATCATTGCTGAAGACTGCCTAGAACAGTTTCTAGTAGCACTGAGAATTATAGCAAGAATCAGCAAACAGAAGTACATCAAAGTAAAAATCCTCTGTACAACAAGGGAAAAAAAAAATCAACATAATGAAAAGACAATCTATGGAAATCTTTACCTGTTAGTCTTTCAGCAGAGAGTTAATCTGTAGTAAACATAAAGAACTCAAGAGTTAACACCAAAGAAAAAATGACTCATCCAATAAATGGAGAAGTTGAATAGAAAATTCTCAAAAGAAAAAGTAAATGGCCAATAATTTTGTTTAAACAATGTTGAACATTTTAAGCCATCAGGGAAATGCAAATCATGACTACAAAGCTATTCACCCAGTCTTTGGTATAGTCTCAAAAGAATTAAGTACAGTGCATTGAGGTAAAGCCTACATACCAATGTTTTCTATAGCACAATTCATAATAGCAGCTAAGCTATGGAAAAATGCTTAGTGCCTATCAATAAATTAATGGATAAGACAACCCGGCATATAGTCAAAAAGGAATGATAATCATGAAGAATGAAATCATGTAGTTTGCGGAGAACTGGTGGAACTGGAGACCATCATGTTGAGCATAATGAGCCAGACGGGAAAAGTAAAAAGAATTGCATGCTTTTTTCTCAAATGCAAAATTTAGATGAAGAAGAGAAAGAAAAAGGGAAGAACTAGAGGAAAATGAAAGACGACAGGAATTAGAAAGACAACTGTTAAAGATGAGGAAGAGGGAAAGGAAGGGAAAAACTTGAAGGGAAAATAGCGTTCATCATAAGTAGCTAACCAAAATAAGACCCATTATTCTACTAGCTAATGGGGTGATTTACAAGAAAGGAAGTGTTTGAATAACGTTATGAAGGCAAAGCAAGCGTTAAGAGACTGCAGTGACAGCAAGCCGGGCCCAAGGTAACAGCAGTGTGCGAAGGACGGAAAAAGAGCCGCTGGCTCAGGAGCGTGACGTTCGCTGCAATGAGACAGGCGGGATTTGCCATGGTTAAGAGATGAAGGTTTCTGTACAAAGGCAAAGATAATGTGCTCCTGTGCTACAAACACAAGGAATGCTGTAGGTGTGCAAAGGGGGAAAGGGCAAGAGCAAAGCACTAGAGTCACGGAGAAATGTTTTTCAAAGGATATTACTCTTGCGGAATATACAAAGTCCTTGTGGTGAGCGTCGGCCTTTTCTGCAGCAGAGTAGAGATTTCAGAAGCAGTTAAGAATCAACTGGCTATGAGATTCACAAAAAGAAAAGGAAGAATGGAAAGCCTTCCTGGACTGAAGAGATGTATGTAAAATGTAAGCAGAGGCACTGCTGGATGACCACGTATGTCTGAAGAGGCATTCCTCTTTCAGTTGTCTTGAGGGGTATGGGACACAATGGGATTATATCCTTTAAACAGAGAAAGTAGATAATCTCACAGTATTACAGGTATGAGGTTCAACACCTTGTTAAACAAACATGAAATCTAGAAGGAAAAAAAACTTTTCCAGGAACAAGAAGGTCCTTGTATGCAAGATTTGCAATATCCCCTTCATAGAATTTTCCTGCCTTCTACTGAGCAGTACGCTTTTTTCACAAAAACAGTTTAGAGCTGAGGATGTAGACCAGTGATAGAGTCCGTGCTAAGCGTGCACAGTCCCTTGGGTTTGGTCCCTAGGGCCAGGAAGCAAAACAAGTTTAATGAATCATGTTCCCCACATGTTCATAGGCACATACGTTAAATAGTAAAATGGTATTATGGAACTACGTAATTACTATTCTACAGTTTTTGCTCTTTAATTTGAGATGCCAGATTTTCAAATGTCTTTGTGCTTCAGTCTAATGGAATATTTTAATCAGTGTGTTTTTCTTTACTGTGCAACTGTTATAAAGCAGGTGACAAGTCTTTTAAATAAGCTTTTCTCAGTGCTGCCAGGTGAGGAATACGCCACCTGAGAGAGTCTAATGCACGGGCGTGCAGATGCGCACCATTTGTAAACTACTCCCCATGCGTAAGCGCAGCACTTTGGCAAAGCATAAACATGTTAATAGGTGTTATACTCGTTCATATCCTTTCCTATCATTGAGGTATTATAGAGTAATAACCTCACTGTGCTTGATCAGGATCATGATCATCACCAAATACTCAACACGTTAAGTTCTTTTCAAGTAAGACGCCAGGTACTGGGAGGAATTCATTAGCACCTTTGGAAATTGAGAATTAATCGATGACAATAATTCAAAATATTATGTGCCAGGAGCATTCTCATTCCTATTTCTTGAATAGCTTTTAGTGTATGGTTTAAGTCCTGCATTACTGTGACTAGGAAAAATCAGGCAATATGCACTAGGAGATTTCTTTCAAAAAGATGTGCATACCATGTAGCTTATTTTTAAAAAACCTAACATATAGCTTAACTCTTAGGTTACATTACTGGCCATCTGCAGTACATTTTACACTAATCTTTTTCTGAGTTTTTGGCATAGGTTAATTTAGATACTAGAATACAAGCACATTTGCCAAAATAAGACCTTCCCTCAGTAAAAGTATGATTTTTGCAAGGAACAATGGTTATATTTCTTTCAAATTCTTCAAAGCACACACAGTAGCATTCTGTGTCCCTTAATAATTAGTTAATTAGTAATACATTCTACCAGATTTAGAAGCATTGAATACCTTTGTATAAATAAAAAGTTGTGACAAAACTTGATTGGCCTCTATAATCATAAGACTACATTAGAATACTGTTGATTTTATAAGAAAACAATGAAGATGGAAAACTAATTTTCAAGCACCCCAAAACTGCAACAAGCTGAGCAGTCATCACAGTTTATTTACATCTCTGCCTATGTATGTGACTCTTTCTATATAGAAGCTCATGAGTTAAACTTTCTTTTTCATGCAAAAAAGTATGCAATTAAACCAGCCATTCTGGCACATGCCTGTAATCCCAGCACACTAGGGAGGCTGAGCCAGGAGGATCACTGAAAGTTGGAGACCAGCCTGAGCTACAAAGTGAGTTCAGGGCCAGCCTGAGCGAAATAGTGAGACCCTGTCTCAAAAAGACTAAAGAAAAACACACAAGAAAATATGAAGTTGAGAAGCAGAGGTCGTTACCTGTCCAGGACCCGATCAGCACCCTTCTTCTGTGCAACAGAAGAGCTGTAATCAGAGCTGGACTTCAGTTCACTTGTCTCATGTCTACTGTTAAAGTAATTGCCAAGAATTTCAGAGCTAAATGCTGCTAATGTGCTTCAACAACCCTAAATTAACAGGCGGTGACCCCTTATTTCTGTATGCACCCTGTTACCCTGACTATAGGCTCTCAGAAATCTGAAAACTATTGTTGTTTGATGTTATTTTCTTTCAACCAAATGAATAATTATGAATTTTGAAGTCAACATAATAAACATTAAGCAACAAATTCCAAACAATAGAATGCTCAGTATCAATAAATGTAATATTTTACAAAGAAAAAGCATTGGTTTAAGGTATTTTGCAATGCTGTATAGAAAATATATATGTGAAAATATCTACTATTTAGTTATTTATGAACATTAAAATGTATGTTTCTTACCACCATGAAATAAAACTACAATTTAATAATAAGAAGAACTTTCAAAATCATGCACATGCATTTAAATTTAATAATTTACTTCTGGACAAATAGTGAGTCAAAGGAAGAAGTTAAGAAAAGATTTCTTTTAAAAGTGTGAAACAAAGTGGAAACATAAAATACCTACTAGATACAGCAAAGCTGTTATAAGAAGAATTCTACACCAATAAATTATTTTTTTCAAGGAAAATAAAACAGAAAATCCTCGAGTAAACAACCTATCATTGCATCCCAAGGAATGTGGAAAAACAAAAAAAGAGAAACAAACCAAATTAGTATAGGGAAAGACATGATACAGATCAGAACAGAAATAAATGAAATTGTGCACAAAAAATTCAAAAGACAAATAAAATGAAAGGGTGGTTTTTCAAAAGGTTAAAAACAAAACAAACAAACAAAACCATGGCAAACCCTTAGGTATACTAAGGACCAAGGGCAGGCAACTTCTTTGCTAACTTCTACCAAATATTTAAAGAAGAACTAGCACTAATATTTCTTCAATTATTCCAAAATCATGAAGAGAAGAGCATTCTCCCACACTCTTTCTATGAAGCTAATATTACTCTGATACCAAAACTGGTCAATGACAAAATAAAATAAGAATATATAAGACGATATTTTTGAAAAACATCGATGTGAAATCTTCAGTAAATTATTAGCTAACTGAATCCAACACAGCGTTAGGATTTATCATAGTCAATCAACTTTCATACCAGGGATGCAAAGACTGTTAAACTTATATTAATTAGCCTGTATTAGCTTTCCAATTGCTGTAAGGAAATACCAGAAACCTGGAAATTAAAGGAAGAGAATGTTGAATGGTTCACAGCATCAGTCCCTGAAAATTCTGTTGGCTTTTCCATGACAGAAATGGCCTGGGGGAAGACTGCTTACCTCCTGACAACCTGGAGGTAGAGAGAAAAGGGAGAGACTGAGGACAGGAATGTATCTGTCCAGTGTCCTGGATCTTTTGAGCAGGCTCCACTTTCAAACACATGCATTCAGGAAGCAATTTAGATCTAAACCAGAACAATGTGCAAACCAAGTACATGCTATAACATGTGGACAAAGGGAGAATCCACAGTATGCTATATAACTATCTCAATGTGTTAAAAAAGAGATTTGAAAAAACATTGTTATGATTTGTGTCTGGATGTCCCCCCAAAGCCTCATGTGGACATGAGACAGGCTTCTAGAGTTTATGATTGATCCATGGTCCAGTGCTGAGATTATGGGTGTGAGTGCTACATCTGCACTGGGGCAGGTGGTTTCCATACAATGTAAGGGAGGGAAAGAGGCTGCTTGCAGCTGGCACACCTTCCTTTTGCTTTTGTTGCCTTTGCTATCTTCTGCCACCAGGAACTGTTGCCCTCTGCCATGTGCTGTTCTGCCTTGGATCCACCCAACTATGGACTGAAACCTCCACAGACAGTAAAGGTGATAAACCTTTCCTACCTTAATTCTGCGTGTCAGATATTTTGTCTCAGCAACAAGGGAAAAGTAACCAAGGCAGAATTTTGCACCAGAAGTGGGGTTGTTGCTTTGAATATACCTGACCATGTGTTTTTTTTTAATTTATATTTTTTAATTTAAAGAGAATAGTACATGAGAAACAAACAAAAAAATAGAACACTAGCAGCATACCAATATCACGAAAGTAAATAACTCAAAGCAAGAACATTCAAAGTGATACAGGGTCTCAAGACAAATTAATACAAATTGACAGAGGTTGTTACATTGCATATTGCTATCCTCAACAACATTGCTCAGATTATCAGGCGTAAGAATGGAAGATTGCTCAAACCATTAAAGAGAATAAGAAAATAATTCTTCAATAAAACATTGGAGATAATACAGAGTTTCACTAGACAAGATGGTAGGACTTCACTATTGTAATTCCATTGCATATTGTTACCTTCACATCAGTTGCTCAGACCACCAGACATAAGCAGGCAAAGTTGATCAGAACATAAAAAATTGTGAGCATTAACTGTTCATTTTAATACACCATCAGACAACAGAAATACAGTCATTGCAACTATTCATATATATATTTATGTTTTGCCTGCCTTCTTTCTTTTCTCTTTTTTTCCTCATCCCAGTTGTTCCTTCCTTTGAGCAATTTCTTTCCCTTTCCTATCATCTATTGTACCTTTTGAGTTTTACCTCGTCTATCAGGTTCCTACACCAAGGAGAAAATATGATGTTTACACACGTGGGTCTGATTTATTTCACTTATGAATATGGTCTCTGGTTGCATCCATTTACCTACAAAAGCCTCTAGTTTATCTTTTTCAATAACTGAGTAATACTCCATTGTATAAAAATACCACAGCTTTTTTATCCATTCCTCCGTGGATGGGCATTTTGGTTGTTTCCAAGATTTAGGAATAACAAATTGTGGTGCTATAAACATGGATGCACATATATCACTGTGGTATGATATCTTGAATTCTTCTGGGAAAATACCCAGAAGGGGAATAGTTGAGTTAAATGGGACTTCTAATCCTAGTTTTGTGAGGAATCTCCAAATTGATTTCCACAGTGGTTTTACCAATCTACTCTCCCAGGAAAGGGTTCCTTTCTCCCCACAGCCTCTCCAGCATTTGTTTTTGCTTGATTTCTTGATGATACTCATTCTTTCTGGGGTCAGATGTAATCTCAGTGTTGTTTTAATTTGCATTTCTTGAATAACTAATGACAATGAACATTTTTTCATGTATTTATTTTGCCATTAGTATCTCTTCATTAGAAAAGTTTGTATTCACCTCAGATACCCATTTTTGGATTGGGTCTTTGAATTTGGAAGGCCTGATTTTTTTTAATTCTTTATATATCCTAGATAGAAGTCCTTTGTCTGAGGGGCAGTTGGCTAAAATCTTTTCCCAATTCATGGGTTTTCTTTTTACTTTATTCGTAATTTAGTTAGATGTGCAAAAACTTTTCAATAAGATGAGATCCCAGTTATTGGTTATTTGAAGCATTTCCCGTGCAGTTTGGTTTTTGTTCATGAACTCTCTGCCTACCCCAGTGTCATCAAGATTTTTACTTATTTTCTCTTCCAATAAGTTTAGTATTTCTGTTTTAATATTTAGATCTTTGATCCATTTTGACTTTAATTTAGTGCGTGGTGAAAGACATGGGTCTAGTTTTAGCCAATTTTTCCAGCACCATTTGTTAAAGAGGCTGTCTTCCTTCCATTGAACATATTTGACCCCTTTATCAAAGATAAGGTGACTGAGTCTTCTTGTAGTTGTATCTGTATCTTCTAATCTGTTCCATTGATCTTCAGGTCTGTTGTTGTGTCAGTACCATGCTGATTTTATCACAGTAGCTTTGTAATATAATTTTAAGTCAGGATTTGTGATGTCTCCTGCCTTTCCTTCTTTCCTAAGATTGCTTTTGCTATTCTAGTCCTCTTCTGGTTCCAGATGAGCTTTAGGAGTGTTTTATCTAGATCTTTGAGTAAACTAATGGTATTTTAATTGGGATTGCATTGAATCTGTACAAGAATTTTGGGAGTATGGCCATTTTCAAAATGTTGGTTCTTCCTGTCCATGAGCAAGGAATATCTTTCCATTTTCTGATCTCCTCTTTGATCTCTTTTTTCAGAGTAGTATAATTTTCACTGTATAGATTTTTTACTTCTTTTGTTAGATTGATTCCTAAGCATTTCATCTTTTTAGATGCTATTGTGAAAGGTGTGATTTCCCTAATTTCTCTCTCAGTCTGTTTGTTACTTGTGTACAGGAATGCTATTGATTTTTGAGTGTTAACTGTGTATCCAGCTGTGCTACTGTATTGGTTATTAAATCCATGAGCCTTTTAGCGGAGTTTTTGGGGTCTTCTGTGTAGAGTATTATGTCATCTGTGAATAATGATAATTTCACTTCTTCCTTTCCTATCCTTATTCCTTTTATTTCTCTCTGTTGTCTAATTGCTGCAGCCAATATTTCCAGAACTATATTGAATAGGAGTGGTGACAGTGGACATCCTTGTCTGACCAAGTGATTGAAGAGCCTTTGGAAATGGCTTGTGGGAAATGTTTGGAAATGTTCGGAGATTTCACCTGAAAAAGAAGCACTAGCATGCCTTGAGGTGCTCTGCATGGGAGATTCTGGTCAGAGCTCAGATAACCACAAGTCTGATAGAAATCCTGCCAGTAAAGACCAGGTTCACGAGGTTTCTGCTGGGAAGAACGATTGTATTTGTTGCTGCACTCCAGATGATGTATGCTATGGCTTAGCAGAAAGTTTGTCTGCATTTTGCTTGTGTCCAGAGACTTTGCCTAAGACTGAGATTAGGGACAGTGGACTAATAAATCTGCAGAGGAAATTTCAAGGCAATCAAATTTTGGGGCAGTGGCACAACCATTATTAGGGGCTTTTAGCCAAATTTATATTGAAAATCAAGAGCAAAGAGCCCGACAGGATGACTTAAAATGTTGTGAGTTTGTCCATAAGGGAAGCTCCAGTAAAGCTGTGGACCCAAAGATAAGGCTGAGGAGATCTCCATTGCTGAGAAGGAAGGAAAGAATAAAAGAGATGACCTGAGGGCATCACAAAAAAGCAGCAAGTCTCCACCCTTTGCATCCTCAAAACTGCAAAGGTGAAAGAATTTGCTTTAAGAAGAAAGCTGCAGAGCACCATGTTCCAGAATGGCAGCAGCATATTGAATTTGATCCTCAAAATTGGATTCAGAGTGCCCAGTGATCCAGGTACTCGACCCTATAACCAAGAGAGAGGAAAGCTTGGCTGCTACTCTAGGTGGCGGCAGACCTTGGCATCATCCACGTGGCCCTGGCTTTAGGTGCATGGAGAATGCAAGGGTTCTGAGGCTAAAGAGGCTTCCACCTAGATTTCAGAAGGCCTGGGAGGCCACGTAGCATGCCCATGAGAGGGCAGTGTGTGAAGCTCTGAGTTTGAAGCAAAAGGTGCAGTGGAAACCTCAGAAATTTGGAAAAGCCAGGAACTTGGACTGTCTGAGGAAAGTTGCAAGGAGGGAGTAAAGCAAGTTTAAGAGAGAAGGCATGGGGGCTGTAACCTTCAGAACTTGCCATAGGATCAGATTCACAAAAGCCCTTTGGAGCTCACAACATACCACAAGTTGCTTCAGATGCTGGATGTGGAATTACAGGACTTAATGTTTGCCCTGCTGGATGTTTGACTTCCTTTTGTCCCAATGGTCTGTATCCTCCTGTTTGTACCTTTTGGAATGGTAATTTTTTTTTCTTGTGTACCATTGGATGTTGGAAGTGTTTAACTTTTCATTTCTACAGGGACTCACAGCTAAGAGTTTGCCTTACATCTCAAAGGAGACTTGGGACTTGCACTTTTCAGTGATGCTGAAACTGTTAGGACTTTGGCAGTGCTTAGAGATGGACTAAAATGTCTTTTGCATAAAGGGATAAGCATGAGTCTTTGGGAGGCCAGGGGTAGAATGTTATGGTTTGCATCTCAATGTCCCCCCAAAGCCTTATGCAGTCATTTGGTGGGCTTTTAGAGTTTATGATTGATTCATGGTCCAGTGTTGAATTATGGATGTGAGTGCTACACCTGCCCTGGGGCAAGTAGTTTGCATATGGTGTAAAGGAGGGAAAGAGGTTGCTTGCAGCTGGTACACCTCCGTTTTGCTCTTGTTGCCTTTGCTATCTTCTGCTGCCATGAACTCAAAGATAAGGCTATTGTGAATTATTGCCCTCTGCCATGTGCCACTCTGCCTTGGAGCAAGCCAAGTATGAATTGAAACCTCCACAAAGTATTAACTAAATAAAACTTTGTTTCCTTAATTCTGGGTGTCAGGTATTTTGTCTGAGCAATGAGAGAAAAGGAATAAAGAGAAATATTAACATTTTTCATGATAAAATCTCAAAATTTAGGTATGAAAGGGTTGTATTTCAACATATGAAGGTCATATATGATGTCAACAACTACCATCACATCGAATGGAGAAAAGCCAAGGCTGCCTGTCTAAGGTCTGCAACAAGACACAAATGTCCACCTTCATTACATTCCTGGGACATGAGACTAGAAGTCCTATCCAGAGCAGTTAAGTAAGAGACAAAATAAAAGGCATCACAACTGGAAAGCAGGAAGTCAAATTGTTACTGACTGTAGATTACTTCGTTCTCAAATACAGATACAATCCAATATGCAATGGAATTACAATGGTGAACTCCTGCCATCTTGTCTAGTGAAACTCTCTATTATCTCTAAAGTTTTACTGAAGAATTATTTTCTTATTCTCTTTAATGGTTTGAGCAATCTTTCACTCTTACATCTGATAATCCGAGCAATGTGGTTGAGGACAGCGGTACGCAACGTAACAACCACTGTTGATTTGTATCAATTTGTCTTGAGACCCTGTATCACTTTGAAAGTTTTTGCTTTGATTTGTTTATGTTTGATACTGGTATGCTGCTACTGTACTATTTTTTTGTTTGTTTGTCTCTCATGTACTACTATCTTTAAAATAAAAAAATAAAAAAGAGAAAAAATAAAAGAATTCATGCAAAATACTACTACAATAAAATTCAGCAAAGTTAGAGGTTACAAATCTGCAACCAAAAATCTTTAGCATTGCTATAAAATAAACATAAATTATCTGAAATAAATAGCACCATTTCCAATCTCTGCAAGGTTCTGTGAATAAATTTAACAAAAGAAGTAGGAAATCTCTAAATTAAAAACTATAAGCCACTAGCAATATGAAGTGAAGCACAGTTTGAATAATGGAATTAGAAGGCCACAGATTTTAACCATTAAGCCTGGAAATTCTTGTGTGTGTGTTAGTCACGCACTTTAGACTAACTCTTCTCCTTACCTGGGGTATCACTTCATAGAAGTGACCCTGTGTTTTTTCTTAGGTTGCATTTATTTTTGATTTATTACTTTTATAAGTGAATATTAGTAATACATAATAAATATGTCCATGATAGGGAATTGATACCTGTACATGTGGCATCTTGATCCTTCTTTCTAACCCTGCCCTTCCCCCTTCTGTCTCCCTATTCCCAGATAACTTTCACATTCCTGTAAATTTCACCTCCCTGTGTCTTATCACCTATCTTTTATTTTGCTGCTTAAATTATTTAAACTTTGGGTTTCTTATATATAAGAAACAGTGTGGTGATTAAGCTCATGTCTGATTTTTTTCACTTACCATTTTGGTCTCAAAGTGCATCCATTTTCCTGAAATGACTCAGGATAATCCTTCTTTACAGCTATATAGTGCTCCACTGTGTATATATGATACATTTACTCTATCCATTCATATGTTGGTGGAGATATAGGCTACTTCCAAGATCAACTGTTATGAGTTCTGCTGCTACAAACATAGGAAAGCATGTAGCACTATAGTAAGATATCTGTAACACTTTGAATAAGATATCTAGAAAAGACACTGTGGTCAAATGAATTAATAACTTTGCTTTTTTAAAAGGTACCATTTTAAGGTGAAAGACATATATATATTTTGAAATGACATAATCAGTATTCTAGACATATTCATCAACTTAAAAATCTCATCCTTTCTTTGTGGTGAGACCAAAAATCCACTTTTTCCTTATAAGACAGTTATTTACTATGCTCACCATATTGTGTAAAGATCACCAGAATTGACTTCTGTCTAATGGAAACTTTGCCTATTTAATATATTTTTATTAAAGTGTGGATGAGTATATTCCCATAAATGTGTTTGAAATTACAGTGCCAATAATAATTGAATTCATTCTATTATTAAACCTGAAGCCAAGGGATATCATCACATAAAGAGTGGATTTATTTTATAAATTAAAAAGATAATAAAGGAGAGACTAGATCAGAAATAGAAAGAGAGTAATTTGTAACTCAGGAGAATCCCAAAACCTTAATATTTTATATAAGAAACTATAGTATTTGAAGGTTAGTTATGCTAACACTCTGTGAGATACTATCCAGGAGGTCAAATTAAATCATTTAGTAAAAAATGAACATCAACACAGACTGTATTTAAAAAGAATGCAAATGAAGTGAGCTTTAACATTTATTTGAATATTCAAGTTAAATTATATTCGCAATACAAACTTTTCTGAAAAGCAGTACAAAATCATATACATATAAAAATAAACATCTTAAAATTTAAAATGTCATGACATTTTAAGAAGGATGCTTTGCTAAATGTTTGAATATAGATATTGTATCACAATTAAAAATTCATAACAATATCTCCATTGTCATTTAATTGATGTTGTTTCATAACTCACTTCTTCTACAATATGATTTACTGAAAGGTATAGAGAAGTACATTCCATAGGATTCCATGTTATCCGTCAATAACTCAACTTGATCAGCAGTTTAAACTAATTGTATGGCCAACCCAATTTATTTCATAAAAATTATTTTGAATTAATGGAACAATTTAAATATCATAGAAGTTCAAGTATCCATCAACTTTGCAGAGCAATTTTTCAAATCCTTTTAATAAATAAAATGATGACATTTGGCATAATTAGGTTCAAAACCTCTCATGAAATACCATCCATTTAACAGTTTGTATTTAGCAAACTACCACAGCTTGAGGGGAAAAAAAAGTCTATAATGAACAGTTAAAGCAAATGTCATCTCTTACTCAGCCACTTTTATTTATTTAGTGGAGAAAATATTAATAGAAATTCAGATACATTAGGACAGTATAATAATCCCGTCACATTAATAATGCAGATGGCACAAGAAGGTTAATTACATCTAAAGAGAACATGTTTTGTTCCTAATGTTCTTTCTTTAGAAACTGCCCCCTCCACCCCCATAAGAAAATTCATTTAGTTCTCCCTTTTTTCTTTTAACAAAATGCTACACATGTGGGCATGTAATCTTTAATAACGGTGAGTTAATCACTCATTCCAAACCTATTACCAGTTTAAATAAATTAATTTTGCATTTACAGCAATGCTTCTATTATAACATATTTTAGTACCCTAGGTAATTTCTGCATGAAAATATGAGATAATTGCAATATCCGATCTTAATATATGGTATTACATTTGGGGTATGAAATGTCTATTGAAGGCCAAATATTAACGGTGCAGCCATGACTTGTCACTATTGGAAGTAGTGGAAAGTTTAGAAGGGGCCCACAGGGCAGTTTTCTGGGCTGACATACCCTGGAAAGGGACGTTTGGATCTCATCTATGCCTTTTCTCTCTCTTCCACTTCTCTGACACTGTGAGGTGAGCACTTGCTGGGGCATCTGCTCCCTGTCAACATGTGCTACCTTCCCACAGGCCCAGAAGTAACATTACCAGTTAATCCTAGGCCCAAACCTACCAAACTCTGAGCCAAAATAAACCTTTTCTCTTGAAAAGTAGATTATCCCACAGGTAATAAGAAGCTGACTGCTGCATTGCATTATACTGAGTATTATCTTCATTGGTTGTATAATTATCTTATTCATTTATGGAGTCGATATATATGGCGCTGGAGAAGCAGTGTACAATCATTGGTGCAGAGAGATGGAATTCTTGCCTCAGGCTTCTTGCAGTCCACTGAGAAATACTGACCATAGTCAAATAATCACAGTAATGAATACAAAATGTCAACTGCATGATGAAACAAATGCTATGAAGGTTTAAATCATGTTAATAAGACACTCGGTTTACAAAACCATACCAGAGAAAGAAGAAACACATAACTGGTAGAGGTAGTGTATGTATTTCAAGACAAGAATTTTCAGAGAGGTCACCTGAAGAATGGTGTAAGTCGTGTACTGCTATCAATAGGATACTGACTGTTTTGGATATACGTATTTAGATCACAGGGACCTGTGGAATGTTGGAAACATCTTGTCAGTGGTGTGAATGATTGATTTGAAAGTAAAAGTGCAAACCGAGCCAGAGAAAGTTTCTAACATATGACTGCTGTACAAGATTCTAACATAAGATTTTGGGATTCTGAGGGATGTGAAGATTAGAATAAAGACTGCATGCTGAGTTTGCTGACAGAAATCGGACTTTATTATTATTTATAAGTCCTTTGTAGTTTTTAATAATATCCATGTGGCTATAAAAGAAGTGTTACAGTTATTAATGTGATATTACAGAACAGTGATATTTTCTCACTGTTTTCTGATCCTTTTGGTATCATCACAGTGTGAATCCTAGCATGGACATCATTTTACCAGGGCAGAATCTGTGCCCATTGTCCTGGGATCCTGTTTTATTGCCCAAAAATTGAATTGAGCATACTGAACCAACTAAGAAAGTCTCCAAAACGTCTATAGCACTATGTCCCATATTATTATATGCTATGCCACAAATATTTTGATAAAAATCTATAAATAGTGTAAAAATAATAATGAAAATATGCATCTCTAACGGTTAGGTAAAACAATTGAATGTCATTAATGACAAACAAAAGAAAAACTAATTCTTACTTAGCGTGTGACTTCAGAAGAGTCTTGGATTAGTCCTGTTCTAACCACGCTGAACGAACACTGGAGAAAATCCACTGAAGGGACTCGATTTCAGATCTTCATCTGCTGACTTTGTTCCAAGGCCAGTGAGGGAGCAGTACGTCATGGTGAAGGGGCTGCTGGAGCCAACACAATTCTTACCCTGCTAGAGCCCAAGATGGAGAAGGAGGAAGGGGTCCACACACAGCCCCAGGGGCCTCTGTAGTCCAGCTCTCCCACTTCCCACCAGCCCACCAGCTGGGAGCTTCTCCAAGGATTCAGCCAGTAATGAGGTCGGCACCCACCCACCCACTCACTCTCTCAGCAAATTGACAGTTGTAGATCATTTAGACCCCAACTGAACAGAATAGTACTACATCAGTATTTATGAAGTAAAAAAAAAAAAAAAAACTAACAGTGAAAAAGAATGTGTTACATTACATTAGGTGGTGTAAACGCTGGATTTTTTTATTAGGTTGAGCCCATTTTGTAGTGTATTACTTCAGATATATGAAAATACATGTGCAGACACAAGTACACAGGGCAAACACTGGAATCTATGGTGAAAAACTAGTGAAAAGATTCCTCACATGGGGTATAGTAAGTTGATCTGTATGTAATATGTCTTGAAGTTTGTATATTAGTTAGAAAAGTTATTGGATAGCCTAGTAGTTTAATGATGAGCATTGTTAGTTATTAGTGAAATATATATGTTCTTCTTGAACTAATAAAATTATTTTGCTTTTTGTAACACCTCCATAGTAATGGGTTTAAATCTTCTTCTCTTTGCTATAATGGTGATTTCTTAAATTTTTTGTCAATATATCTTTCTTTTTATCTATAACAATAAGTATTAGCTCAATGCATAGGAACATTGAAATATCTATCAGACAATACCTGGCATCTGTCCTATTATGGCTCCCTCACTCAGAGACACCACCATTAAAAAAAGATTTATATTTTTCAAGATTATCCTTATAGTCTGGAGATCTATTGCTCACCTTCTGCCCATTTCTAAAAGCTGTTAGAACCTCACCATTTGTGACTCATTTCAAAATTATTTTTGATCTGGGAAAAAAAATTATTTGCATGTGAATTAATTCTTCCATATACTTCTTTCAGAACGTTTATTATACTCCACCAACAATATATGGTTTGAAAAATGGTAGATTGAACATTTGCACATTTAAAGATGCTCAAAAAATAAAAGTCTCTGTACAATATTCTAAAACTAATCCATTATCTTTAAAAAAAAAACTCCATCCAGTCTTAAATTAATCAGGATTTCTGAACAGAGTACCTTATCCCTTAAACAGTTTCAATTATTTTGCACATTGTAATTTTCTTGAAGTTAAAAAAAATAAGAAAATGTGCACTCAGAAACATTTTATTTAACAATATTTTAGTGACACTTGCCTATTAAATGCTAGAAAATGACTGGAAACACATATTTTTAAAAATTGAAAATATATATAATTATGATATATATATAATTGTAAAACTAATGTATATACTAATGTGGTGGAAAATTTCCATTTTTTATATCTTAACATTAAATAATTACCAAAAAATATTGAAAAATAGGAAGTGATATTTTTAATTAATAAAAATTCCTGATGTTAAATGAGTACAATCATCACATAACAAGTAAAATATTCACAACTTACACAGAATTATTAAAAGTTTTTCTCTACACAGATAAAATGAGTAGGTGTCATGTCCATAGATTCAAGAAACTTTAGTCTGTTTTCACAGACATCACAAAGAGTCATCATTGTTTGGTGGAAATTGTTATGCCAGACCACAGATAAATCATTTAATTGTAAAATATTCCTTTTTCTTGCTAAAAAATGTGTCCTACAGATCTGAGAAACACTGAAAAGAATTTCTCTGAATTCACAGAAGCAAAATTAAAACTGCTATGATTTAAATGTGGGCAGATCTTTGCAGAAAGATAAATAGCTAACATATCTGACTGTAATGAAATAAGATCATAGAAAAATGTATAAATAATTTCAAAATCTGGCTTTTCTAACACTTTTCTCTTGAGTCTCAAAATATGTCAGGAAAATAACAAGGAGAATTCAATTATTTTTCATGAAAATACTTCTTTGGTTGAATATATTTGACCTTCCAATATTTATTAGGTTAAATACAATTCTTTTTATTTTGCAAAATGATGCAAGCAGTAGAATGATACTTGACATCGTATGCAGTGAAATACATTTTATTTAGAATAAAAGAAATAGATTTTTTTCACTGAAAAGCCACTGTGGTTTATTGCTGATGTGGTTGGCCATAATTTTGCTTCTGTAATTTATTTCTTTTATGATGATTTATATTCTTTTAGTAATATGATTTTAATTAAGAATTCTTTTAAATAAAGAGGATTATTTTCTGGTCTGGAAGGAGTATGGCATCTCCTCACTATGGGGTGAAGTTGGTCTTCATTGACCCTATGGGAAGGCCATGGTTTGATTAGGGAATGGGAGCCTGAATAAGATTGAGGGGTGATCTTTACAGTACTGAGGGTCCATGTCTAGGTTCTTTTGATGCTGTTTCCTGGTACAAGTGGGGTGGAGGCCTTTGTGGTGTGTGTGTGTGTGTGTGTGTGTGTGTGTGTGTGTGTGTGTGTGTGGCATTTTTATGGAATAGAAGCATGGTCGTCTACTCTTCCCCCACAGGCAAGCATCCACTCGCCTTGATACTTCAGCTACTGAACACATTTCTGTTGATTTTACTTTTGGCTGGCAATCATTGATTTTTCAGGTTATCAAGTTCTTTAGCATAATAAATTCAGGAAGAAGACAGGAGGCAATAAGACAACCCAGAGTACATGCCTCTTATCATTCTTGTGTCTTAAGTTTCCTGAGCAGTGTTCCACTTTTCGTAGTCTTAGGTTTGTCTTTTTTCTAGTATAGCTTGATCTTACAGTGAAGCATAAAGAAGGGCACACAGAGTTCCTTTCTCAAAAGCCTGTTGGTGAGTCATGACATTCACTTTTGGGAAATAAAGTCACTGCAGCTGAAACCAGTTACTCCTACCCTTAGAGCCAGAGAGGCACCGCTGAAGTACTTCCATGGAGCTCAGTCTCTCATCCCAGACAGCAGTCACAGGAACCCAGCAGCAGAGCTTGGGTGTCAATGGAAACAAAGGGGAAACCTCAATTTTCAATTCTACTTGGCAATAAATGAGCGATTCTCTCTCTTCCCCTGCTTGGCAACGGTATGAAATACTGGAAAAGCAAACAGAAAATTAAAATAAGATTCATTCTTTCATTTCACAGCACTCGACATGTTTTGTTTTCTGTCAAGTTACTCATCATGTGAGAGTTCAGAAGATCTCAAACTGAATTGGAAAGAGACAGTCACCAGAGAGCACTGTGAGGATAAAAGATACGTCAGCATTTGGAAACTTTCAGAAGTGTTCAAACTTGCTGAAATAAATTTATAAAAAATGAAAAAAAATTTCTCAAAGAAATAACACATACAAAAAAGAACCAATTGGACATTCATAACAAAAATACAATAAGTGAGAAGAAAATCTGGGATAGGTAATAGCACAAGAAAGGGAAGAGAAGAATTAATGAACTAGAAGGGAGACCATAGAGATTGCTGATTTAGACAAAAACAGACTACTAACTGCCCTCAGGACTCAAACAATTTATGACACATAGGATTTATGACACAGCAGTTCTGCAGGAAGAAGAAGGCAATAGGCATGACTGGAAATGTACACAAAACAGTAGCTGAAACCTGCCCCTAATCAGGCACCATTATATGAACAAGGTAAGTCTAAATGTATGTCAAAGAAACACTTAAAATAATTAAAATATGAATGAAGAATTGTCAAAGTCCATAAAGGGAGGTAAATTCTACACTACACCCAAAATGCAAAAATGGTGATACTAATAGACTACCGCACTGATGGTGTATAAAATGTAATAAATACATCACCACTCAAAAAATCTATAAAAAGAAATATTCAGAGATATTAGAGGTGAACCTCTAAAGAACATCTAGGGAAAGTTCAAGTAACTCACAGGAAGGTGTTGTGATAGGCTTTTCCGGCACAGAAAGAAATAAGACAGAGTAAAATGCCTTTACTGTCGGCACGGAGAAGACCACAGTAGAAAGGGGTAGGGAGATATGGATCTTCTGAAGGCCTGGCTGGGAGAACAATGGTTATATAAGGCCAGGCTGGAGGCGGGGTTTAGGGGGTGGACCGCCTGACGTGGCAGACCAGCATTGGGTGGGAATGTGGGAAAACGAAACAGGACACTAAGAAAGGGGAGTAGGAAGTCGTAATTTGACTCAGGAAGAAGGATGGGGCTTAGCACATGGCCTCTAGTGGCCAGTGCCATATTGGCTCGGGACCATTCTAGTCAGCGCCATGGCACATGGCCTCCAGTGGGCAGTGCCACAGCGACTCTAAGGGAATTATAATGAGGGGAAAAACCCATCAGGTTATAGTCATGTAGAAAAAGTAAAAGAAAAACAAAAACCAGACAGAAAGCTAGAAGATAAAAATTGCTGCCTTAACTGTAACATAACAATAAGTGAAATATAAATATTTAAATATACCATTTAGAGGTAGAAATTCACAGCTTAAGACATGACCCAATCAAATTATATGGAATAAATGATACAGTGAGGGTCATCACAAACAAAACATTCCAACCCCAGCTTCCAGTGCCTGTCTGGGATAGCATTTCTGGTCCTAATTGCCAAGAGAAACTCTTCTGACATCCTCTGTTTTTATTTTCTGGTAACGAAGATAACAAAACATTACTTGAGGAAGGACAGTTCAAGGCGACATTAGTTCTTTATCCACACAACTGAATGAGAATATCTGACTCACTGCATCACTCCCCCTCACACTTCACTCTAGTTTTCATCTGGTTAAGTTCTTCTCTTGCTTACCTTCACACTTTACTTATGAATAATGTGACCTGACTGCCTACTATATTTGTTATTGCAATATAGACTTGACTTGTTAAATATTCACAAATGTGTTCTAAGTTGTCCCGGAGCCGTGTCTGAATCACCCTCACAACTTGATTTAAATGCAGTGGGCTGACTGAGGTGGAGGCCAATGACCAGGTGTAAGTTCAGCTGGAACCACCCTGGGATTACCGACACATAATCCTTATGACCAAGTTATTTTGCCTTCAGCCCTGCAGTTGTTATAAGTATGATGTTGGTGGGAAACAAATTTGGATGATACAGTGCTACGGAGTAAATACATCTTGGGTTCTTGAGGATCATGTTATTTTTGACTTCCAAGAGGAAGAATTATGCCACTGGTGTACTTGATCCATCAGACAATTAGGGTACTTTTTGTTGTAGCAGTTTGTTTATCTTAATAACATAATTTATGTTATTAGCCCTACCCTTTCCCTTATTTCTCTTTTTATTTGAGGAAAGAGAACAATAAAGATAAAAAGGGCTGCAGAGAAAAGAGGTGCACAGAAAATCCGTGTAGTTACTAGGATTTGCCATTTTATGCCTGTATTTATGGAGGCCAATTTCTTGCATGTCCTTGGTTTCTAAGTTTTCATTGTGCTTTGTGGTGTTTAGTAACATTTATGGCTTGTGTCTTAATTCCTCTAAGGTCATTGTGCAGCCACTCCAGCTCTTCTACTCAGGAAATGTAGAAGTAGGGAAGTATTTTATATATACTTCTACATTACTAATGTGTGCATCACTGGGATAGAATTATTTACTCATTATTTGATACTTGTGAGATTACCAAAATGCATACCGGATATTAAGATTGTTCTGCTTCAGCAAGGTAAGCATAGGAAGGTTTTACAGCATTGTAGAAACATTTTGGAATTATTCATTGAAATCAGCTGGAAACAGGAGACAGGAATATATTTATATCATGGAAAAAATGTTTACATTTTGGAAACTTGCACATTACAACCAAATCCTTTCTTTAATTGTTAGCAATGGAAACTGAACCATTGTTTTAAGTGTGTTTTCTCATTGTTCTGAACTTGTTACCCTCACCCAGCTGTACTGACAGATGGTTGGTGACTTCCTTACTACTATGCCTTGAGTTACTGCCAAGTATATCTCCAAGGGATTTGGGATATTCATAAATACTATGGTGACGTGGTAACATTGACATAGCATTAGCAAGGTTCTCGAGTCCGTACCACACAGTGTATTTAAACTTGATGTCCTTATCAATGCACTTGGAAAATATAGTGTAGACTGTGTTGCTGTTACGTCAGTGGGAAACTGACTATATAGTAATCAGAAGGCAATGAACAGGGGTCAGAGCAGAGGCCGGGTTTGTAATAGCTGGTGTCCTAGAGGATTAATCTTAAACTCAGAGTTTTATGTTTTCTCCCATGTCTAGAATGATGGAATAGAAGTATAAAAATTCTGTTTTTAGACTATGCCACATTAGGCTAGGTTTCACCTTGAATAAAGCAATTAGAATTCAATGTGCCCTTTATAAATAGAAGAAAAAAGACATGACTAGCAGAGTGCGGGTGAGGATAGCATGCAGTGAAGCAAAACAAATAAATTCAAGGTCGATGTTGGTTTTGAAATACTGTTAAAGGAGAGAAACACATACAAAGGTCTGTAAGAATCTATTATTGTTATTAAGGACGCAAAAATTTCTACTTTAAACTGATTGTACAATTCAAAGGAAAATGAGGCTTTGTTATTCAGTCTCTTCTTGATCAAGGTAATATGTTGATTCAAAAATATATTGAATTGTGTATCTTAAAATATTTTAATGTAGATACAAGTGAAAAACAAATGGATCAGGGAGGGTACACTGTACACATCTGACTGTCTCCTGTTCCATTTAAGGCCATATCTAAAAATGTGCTAAGTATTTAAGAAAAAGACAATCCACCCCTAGGAGAATGAAAAAATATAGTGATTCCAGGAAGTATGGCAGAGGGAAGAAGACTGCATTCAAGGACAACTTAGGCTCCAAGTGTGCACCACTGTGTACTAATAAGTAGAAGACCCAAGTTTTGATTCCAGGTTACAGACAGAGGTAAGGGATAGACACCCATTGCTGCAAGGAGCCCTTGGGACACACTTTTGGGTGTCATGTGCATTTTCACTCAGTGCGTCTCTTTCATTCAGTGTTTCAGAACACAGTCTCTGTCTTCCTACAAGGGATGTGCTGAATCCCAGGGCAGAGAACTAACCTAGTGCTGCTCTAACTAAGGAGCAAGTTGTAGGAACAAGGAAGGAGACAAGAATAGAACGATTAGGAAGAACCATCTTCCAAGATGTGGAAAGAGGCATCCACAGGCCTTTGCTTCAACAGATGAACATGTTCAAGACATCCAGCAAAGAGTCATGCTCTCAGATGATCACGACTGTCAAGATTTAACACAACAGTCATCAGTGCAAATGTCAGTCGTGTGAGTGAGCTTTTGCTTTGCCCCCTCAATCTGACATCAACCAACTGCTGCAAAAATTGTCTACTGTTCCATAATTTTAAATACACTTACTAGCTCTTCTAGAATATGGTTTGTTCAAAACATACAACCCATATCCACATCCACATCCACATCCACATTATATGTAGAGAGTTGCTGTGTATTATAGGTCATTTTCAAATATTTGATCAAATTGTTTTTCTCCAAATATCAAGTTACTTCTAAAATTGTTATGTATAACTAAAATTAAAATAGACCGTAGAATTCTTCAAATATGGACTAGTAACTTGGATATCAAAGAAGGAATGACTAATGAGGACAACTATCAGTTGTTTAAAAGTGATATTTCAAAATTTGTGAATCACGGTAAGCATAGTACTTGGATGGGCTCTTGTCACCTAAATGTTTATGAAAGAATAGATGCTAAAACTCAGTAAGATAATTGTCCAAATTTAGCAGCCAAAAATATCATCAAAAGCCAAAGAAAGTAGTGAGTAGATAATAAAGAAAATGTTTCAAACGACAGAGAGGACTTTGTGGGTGTTATAATAAAGACATAATTTAGCAGAAATTAGTAACTGATGGAGTTGATGAGGAAATGATAATGTGCCAGAGCTGGAGAGAAGGAAAAGCTGCAGTAGAGAGGCTGCACTGGAGACCGGCTGGAGTCGTCAGAGAAGAAGAGGAGGACAGGCTGGCAGAGAACAGAGCGTGGGAAAGGCATCTCCAGGCTTTGCTGGGAGGGGCAGGGTCAGGGGCTCCTGCTGACCCCAGGCCTGACAGTGGAGCTCGTGAGGGAGCTGATGGTGAAAGCGTCTGTGAAGAAAGCGGGTGAGGTAGATTGAGGTTGGAGGATGGCTGATGTGCTCCACGCTGGGAAGCCACCTGGACCCAGGCTGGGTTTGCAGTGAGGCTGTCCACGTGGGTGATGCTTTGCCTGCTGGGGTGAAAGCACCAGGGCATTCCACTTGGAAAACCACTCAGCTGCAGGGAGCAAAAGCAAGCACTCCAGAATCTTCAAGAGAATATCCTAGCTTCAGGTCTTTGGCAGGGAGGAGAAAGAAGGAGGATCCAGACAGACAGACAGACGGTCCAGACAGAGAGACAGATAGAAAGACACAGACAGACAGAGAGATTCTATATCACAACAGGACAATGACCCCTGGGTTTGGAGCTGAAAAGCAGCAGAAATGTAACTAACATTAATAAGAACAATAATCAGTGAAAGCAGACACTATAGAGGACATAAGCACAGATAAAGTTTGCTTCACGTTAATACAGTAAGAAATTTCTAGCAGGTTTGTTTAAAACAAACAAGAAAAGGCAAAAGAAAAATACAAATAAAAATCATTTATGAAATAGATTTATAAGGATATATTTTCATAGAAAAAAGTGAATCAATACATATAAAAGCACATAAAATGTTTCAGTGTCTAAAAGAAACATAATGAAACACTGATTTGGAAGAAAATTAAAGGAATTGAAGCAGTGGTTTACAGATTCTAATAAATCACTGGATGATATTGATAGACAGGTGCATCTTTCCAAAAGCTCATGCCATAAGCAGAGAGGGTTCATGGATCTAAATTCATCTTAGGACGTGTTTTATCCTAAGAGAAGGGATTATCAAAACATATTATAACTTTGTTCAGTATTGATGAACTATTTTAACCCCATATTATCCATAGAAATAACTGCACATGCCACAGTCCTTCAAAAATAAGTAAATGGAGTATAGCATGATTCAAACACAATTAATTTTAATTATTTTAAAATATTTAATACATTATGATTAAATTAAGATTACATAAAGAATACAAGATTACTGTACCATTTGAAAGCAATTGAAAATTGTGTCATATTTATAATGCACTTTAAAAATAATATGTATTTAGGTCGTGGTTCTTGGTGTTACATATGATGAGATTATTTTAATTGCTCTTTTCACACCATTTATTTTAATGTAATTTTTGAAATAAATGGTATATACAGAGGCCACCCCAAAATGTATGCACACTTCAGCAGTTTGCCATATTAATGAATGTCTGGAAGCTGATGGCCACTGCTTTGAGCATTGCTTTTAACTGCAGAGGCCAAAAGTAACTTGTATGAATCTCACAGGGCCTCAATAAACTTACTATTAAAATATTTGTGCAAGTTTTTCGTTTCCTGATTTGTATATTTTGTTGGACTCTGTATTTTTTGGTTTTGATTCTGTTTGTTTGTTTATATCTGCTGTTTGCTTCTTAAAGTTTCCTTCCTTGCCTCTTTTAGGTACACTAACTGTGCTTCTAGATGCCTATTTTTGTATTCTTTCTTGATGGTTTAGTTAAGCTATCTCCATATGCACTTAAGTTCATGGTCTACTGCTTGTTATAGGTAGGAGTATATTAAATGTATGGTTGACATATACTATTACTTTTTATGGGGTTAGGATCTTTAGAATAGCACACTTTCAGCTACCATCAACATTTTCTCCTCTTAATGTCTTATATTTTGAAAATAATAAAATGAAATGAAAACAATAAAATGTTTTCATTTTGTTTTAAGTGGTCCATATTGTCCTTCTTTACAAAAATAGCCTATCTGTATCTGTGTAGTGTAATATTTAAAAAGATTTAGTATTTACTAACCCTAAAAGTTTTCTTCTACCATTTTGCCTTTAAATGTGGACTAGAGACAAATTCAGACTTTCTTTGAAAAATTTCAACATTAAAGGATATTTCTATGGATTTCATACATTTTTCTGTCTCCTGAGTGCTATATTAACTTCCTCATTGTTGGGCAAAATACCTGATACAGCAGAAAGGAGAGGTGTATCTCTCTGGTGATCTTTGAGGATTCATCCCATAGCTGGATGGTTCAAAGGCAGGAGCAACTTATGAGATTGATGTGGTGGAGTAAAGCTGCTTACTTGTGGTGTTCAAGAAGCAGAGCACAGGGATGTACCAGGGAAGTGACTTGAGACCCACCAGACTAACCAAGAGGTGTACTTTGCTAAACTCCTTGATGGCTCCCTGACCAGCAGTTGACAATCATACTTAACTATCAGAAGCGCTTGAGAGATCGTATTCTATTTTTCTCCTACTTTTCATCTTTTTATAATGTGGGGTTAATCATTCTTTTTATTTTCATTCCCCTTTCTATAATGTTTCCTTTTCCTTTGGGTTCTTTGAATGTTTCATTTCCATTGTTTGCTTTCAAGAATTTGATTATGATTTTCTTACTGTCACTTTCCTTTTCTTTATTCTGCCTGGTTGTTGATGAGCTTATTGGATCTGTAGCTTGATGTCTTCCATCAGTTTTGAAGAATAATAGTCCAATATATCTCCAAATACATTTATGACCTTGTACTCTTTTTCCTCTCCTCATGCACCAAATATGCATATGCCATAGGTTAGAACATTTATTCTTATTCAACATGTTTTGATTTTTATTTGTAAACTTTTGCTTTTTTATGGTTTATCATCTCACTATTGTCATAAATTTTCATATTCATTAATTGGAGACAAAACAATGATATGTGTGTTTGGAAAGTCATGTCCCTTCTTTTACCAACCTGCCAGTGGTAATATAGACTGTAGATCATCTGTGTTATCAATGCTGTTAGATTTAGTTCATCACAGGTTTCAAACGATTTGTGTGAAATTAGCAGCTACACCTTAACAAAGTGTGGGACCTAGGTATCTACAGGTTTGCCCTATTTTCCTGCCTCACTTCCAGCCTTCATAGATCATACACACCAGCACTCTGAAAGGGCTTCTGTTTGCTTTTATAAATGTCCTGATAAATTGTCCAATCCCACATTTAGACTTCAGCAGAATTCATAAACTTGAGGCTGTCCATGCTCCCTGCGACAAGTAAACTCTGCTTCCCGCCCACTGTAAGACTATATCTTTCTAGCCACACCCTCCTTTCCTAGGTTAGGCAGTCACTGCTTCAAACCCAGGCAGGTTTATCTTTCTAGAATCCCCACAATCTTTAAACATCAGGCAGTGAGGTGGCTTATTTTTCCTGTCATTTCCTGGCTACACCGCAATGTTGTCTCACATCAGAATGTTCTTGGCAGGCCAAACGGGTTCTTCTATTTCTCCCATACTGATCAGCAATCCCTTAAGGAAAGCCTGTGGAAAGACCTCATGCATTAGTTCTGACTCACTTTTTTTTAGATTTCCAGTTAATTTAAACCATGAAGCCAACTCACACTTTGCCTTTGAATACTTGGAAGTGTTCTACCATCTTCCCTCCATTGACAGCAGTTGCTCTGCCAGGGACAGCCAAAACCACAGCCACAGGGCTTTGTATCCCCGCGAGGCCCTGTCCCGTGGGTACGTGCAGCCCTCTGGTTGGCAGAAAAGGGTGATTTTTGTAGGTACTATGACTGTTGTCATTCTTAAAGCAGAATAAAATTCATGTGTTTTCTAAAGAAGAAACACTTGATATTCTAGTTTATGACTGCAAATACACACTAAAAAACTGATTTCACTGGCAAAATTTTCATGATTTCCATTCCCTTATCTAATTATTTTAGTATTTATGTAAGATCAGCTAGCAGCTTAAACTGGCATATGACAGATGAGAGTTGACATAGTGTGGAGTATCAAGAAAAATTATGACAGTTACAGCCCTCACTTGATCATTTCCAAACTAGAACAGTTACAGAGTCAAATACTTTGCCTACGACAGCTTCTTCATATCTAGCTCAGATGAAACAGTGAATTTAACTATTACAGGAATAAATCTCTTCCTGGATTACTTTGTTTTCTGCGTCCATATTTGCAGGACTAGGCGGTGACAGGACATGGATGCTTAAGTCTTCCTTGCATTATGGGGTAAACTCAGCAAAGTTAATGTCTCCAGATAATAAAAATTGTGTCTTTTATTAAAGAATTTCTGATCAATTTCAATATTCTTATTGAAATATTTCAAAATAGTCTTTAAGTACATCGATTTTTTTTCTTTTTAAATGCCTATGAAGGATTGATATTTAATGTGGGGAAAAATATGATAATTGGGAAGCACATGTAAATTTTACTCTGCACTGGAACTCAGAAATTTGACCAATTTGTGTAAGTGCTTAACTTGTACAGGTCATTTAATTTTCTGTTTACACATATGATCCCGATAATGGCTGACCTACTTTAATACATATATGGATTGTACATCAGAAATTATTCCAAATCTCATTTATCAAAATCTTTAAAGTACTTTCAAATTTTCTCACAAAAAGTGTTTAATGGTGGCTATAACAAAGGAAATGGTAATTTTTGCACAATTTCATGCTACCCCAGAAATGCCATCAGCATTCAAATCTGAGTGACACTCAATATTAACCTTTTGTAATATTAATTTCTTGTAACAAAGAGTTACACACACATGACTACAACTAACTGGAGAACAGTTTTTAGCAGGAAGCTTCTAGGAGTACAGACAAAATTTCAGCATTATACTTGGCACTTAATTTAATTGACATGACATATAAAAAACAAAAATAAACTTTCTGTTTCTGTTTGATAAAAAGGATACGAGTTTTATTTTAGAAAAATGTAAAAATTTAAAAAACATATATAGAATATAGCTGTCACAGAAACACTAATCTTCAGGGAAAGTCATCCAAAGCTCAGTTTTAAAAATAGTATTGTTGGGGGCTGGGGATTTAGCTCAGCGGCAAAGCGCCTGCCTGGCAAGTGCAAGGTCGTGAGTTCGGTTCCCAGCACCAGAGAAAAACAAACAAAAAAAAAAAAAGTATTGTCTTTATTAAATTCTTTCAGTGAAAATTGCTCTTAAACATTTTCATAAATTCATACGTTTTTGGTACAGTGGGATTGTAGAGTGAATGAGTTTCAGACCTAAAAATAAATCCTTCAAGTGCATCATTTATACTTTACCTGAGACCCTAGCCATCCCATATCTCAAGAATACTTCACTTATTTCTCCACATTTTAAGATTACCTTTTCTTCCCCAAATGAACAAAATTCAACATGCTACTGCTTATAAGGCCATTATATTAATTCCTATTATCCTGATATTGCAATTTTTCATAATGGTGTTTCTCATTTTAGAATCGCATGTATTTAGAATGAGTTTTCCAAATAGTAGAAGACTAAGAAGATTAACTGTATATAACAGGTATTGCACAGACAAAAAACAACAGTGTGGGGCTGGGGATTTAGCTCAATGGCACAGTGCCTGCCTGGCAAGCACAAGGTTGTGAGTTCGATTCCGTGTACCAGAAAAAAAAAAAAAAAAAAAAGTGTGAGTGAAAGTGCAAAAACTGCTAAGTGAAATAGCCTAGGAAAAATACTTTAAGATTTGAATTATTTGAGGTATGCAAAAATGTCAAACCTGATGAAGCAAAAAAATAAACAAATAAAATGGGGGTTGTTAAGGGATGAAGGGAGGGGAAATAGGAAGTTCTTATTCAATAGATATGAAATTACGGCTATGCAGGTTGAAAAAGTTCCAAGAACATATTGCACAGCCAAGTACTCATGGCTAACAACACGTCACAGCACACCCCAAATCTTATTTAGAGGATGTATCTGAGGAGAAGTTTTCTCTCCACCCCAAATCCCAAAGAACAGCAACTCCAAAGAGCCACACACAACAGGGAACTTTTATAGTAGATCAAATTTTACCACAGAGAATATACTATTAGTACATGTAAACCTCCACACTCCTCAAATTGAATACATTATCCATGTAGAATTTTTATTTCATGTCAACTATACAACATTAAAACTTCTTAAAAACACTTCTGTATCTGGAGTCTCTTCAAATAATTGAGAAAATGTCACACAAGATATCCTACTGGATTACTTAAATATCTCTTTACTACAAATGTTTTCAAGACTAGCACACACCACACACATGCTGGAGTCTATAATTGTGTAACAGAGACAAAAACTCATGTACTACACAAATAGAATAAACTAAAATATGTACAGATTTTAAAATTGTTTTAAAAAACATATTTTGAAAAATTTTCATGACTATAAAATAAATTATGTGGAACTATACATAAAAGTTGATAGTCTTTGCAATTTTTCTCTATTAGAACATTTTTTGGAAATGTTAAGTGCAATTAAATTATTAATCATTTATTATAAAGGTTTGGGATCTTTATTTATTTAATATTTTCTTAGTATAAATCTCAAATATAAATAAATAAGACTGGCTTACCAAAAGTCTCCAAAGAATGAATAATTAATGTAAAACAATGCAATTCCATTTATTTTCACAGAACAGGCTTTGAACACATAAAATGTCAATATATCTCTTTAAGTAATATTTTGATTATTTTTATTAGTATTTTGATTATTTTTATTAACCTCTCTTGCAATAATTGTATTCCTTTACATGAAATAATGTAGTCGTAGACATCAATATTAAAAGTGTGATATGATGTAAAATGTCCACTTAAAATTCATATGTTTGGGAGGCTGGTCACAGAGGTGTACGCTAACCACTGGATTAGTCCAAGATGAATTCATGGCTTTCTGCTCAGTCAGGAGGGGCCACACCGGGGAGGTCTGTGGGTCCTCGTGAGTGACAGATGTATGCTGGTCTTCGGCTCCTGCATTCTCTTTGTCTCTGCTTCTTAGTCCCAGGAGGTGAGCAGCCTTCTCCCACCAGGCCCTCCCACCAGGGTGTGGGCAACTGTCCCAAAGACAGCCTCCGTGTGCTGAATTGCACTATGTCCACGAGCTACAATAAACCTCTCCCCTTTTTAAATTCCAAACGTTGGGTACTGGGTTCCTGTGACATAAAGCTAACGTGGAGGGCATGTTGCAAAAGGCATACGTTGTCACATTTTATAAAAATGAGCTCTAAAAAACCTTAAGAAGAAGAATTATGAGTATGGAGTCCGCCAGGGTGTAGAACTCTGACTTCTTGATTAGATTTGTAGAAAACACTAGAAAGCATATATAGTGTTCTTAACACAGTGCTTCCATAAAGTGTTCTAAAGAAATAATACACAGTTTAACATTATCAATGAGAATAATGAAAATTCTATGTTCAGAAACATTTTTAAACTCAGTCTCCGTGGGTTAGCGTAAATTGCCAACATAGTATCACTCTAAATTACTGAAATAAATTCAGCTCTCAGAATCAAAATTACTCTACCTCTCTAGAGTCCAAGAAACTGAAAAGTATGAGCAATAAAATTATTTGTTCACAATAAGATTATATAATTGAAAATGTAATAAGTGAAACTAAGTAAAATTAAAAATTTTTAAATAATTATGAAAAACATCCATATAAATTTGTTTCCAGTTTGACCTTTATCACCAATTATATGTAGAAAGCCTTAAAATTTACTTGGCCACTGGCTTAGCAAAGATTCCTGATCCTAACTTCAGATAAATCCTTATTGTTAGATGGTTAACACTTAAAATATTATCTGACTATCTTCCAAATGCATTTTAAGTTTATTAAATAATAAAAGCTTAGCTCTGCTTTTATACCCAATTATAAAGATACGAATATATGAATATATATACATACTATATATTCTTATTTCCTTTATCCAATTGACTTTATCATGACACAAACATGGTAGAGAGCAAATAAAGGAAGAATCTTCCAAATACACAGCAGTCAGGCACTTACCTGTGTTTGCAGAGCTATTTCAGTATGTCCAGTATTGGATATGGTTTTTCAACTTCTTTATAGTCCTTCTCCATCCTCAGAAACAACTTAGCTTTGAAAGCTTCAGTTTGATTTCCCTTAAAATTTGTGTAAGCTTTTCCAGCTTTCGCCATCTCTGGTCATCTCAGTGGTCTTCGCATCACACTTGATTCATGTCTTCTGTGTAGGTCTGCAATGAGCTTCTGGTCCCTTTTCTTTGGCCTCTGCTCCACATCCCCAGTGACAGCTGGAGCTTTACTGTGTCTCACTGCCTTTCTTGGGTTATGTGTCAGCTAAGTCTCCAAATCTGCATATACTTCATAGACACAGTACTATATTTCTTCATCTTAAAATTGCCTTACCTTTCCACTGGTATGTTTACAGAGTCTGAGTTCCAGTCATGTCATTTTCTATCCTTGTTAACTCGCCTTTTTACCTTTGATTTTCCTGCAGATTCACATGTTATTACATCTGTGTTAATATTATTTAGAAAAAAAATTCTTTTTCTCCTGAACATCCTGAGATGTATTTTTGATTAATAAGCCCTGAATTAAGTTGTATAACTATTCAAAATATTCAAACCCACAGAAAAGAAGCTCATAATTTAGGTTTCTATCCTACACCCAAAAGGGCAGTAGCAGTGACTGACAACACCTTCTCACTTTCAGTTACTCTTTTCATTCCATAGCTTAATTAGGTATTTCATTGTCCTTTTATTAAGACCTGATTTCTGGAAAGCAGATCTAGCTACAGACCAACCTGGCTTTTAAAGATACAATTTTTTGCACACAGAGTCAAAATGAAAAAAATAAATATGTGTGTATATATATATATACACACACATATATATATATATATATTATTGTCTGAAACACATTTGAATGGAGTAAAAGTTATACTGACTCAGTGTATTCTAGTGAAAATATAGCTAACAACTTAAGAATGGTTTGAAATTACACTGTTTAAGGAATCACTGTTTCTGATTTTTGATTTATTTGTCAAATAAATGGAATAATGCACAATGTCTATAAGAAGCATTTAACAGGATCTCTGGGATACAGCAATAATAAATGAATGTGAAGAAATTACCTGATTAAGACATCTCAGAACTAAAAGAAACCTTCCACCTTATCAGATATAACCCATCTTTTCATCAGTGAGAGGAGACAGACCGAGAAAGGTGCATCTCCTGGTCAACAACATGCATGGAGAGTGAAGGGAGACAGTAGCCTGCATTTTAAGAATTCATAGCAGACAACCCTTGGGCAAGGAGAGCCTGCACCGAGGGTGCTGAGCAGACACAAGCCACTGGACCACCTGTACTGGGACTGGGCACCACTCTCGGTAGCACTAAAAGTGCATTCCTGACTGGGACTGAGCCATACTAGCAACGGGCTACATCTAAACTAATCCAACAACTCCGTTGTCTTCTGTAACATGAAAATAATCTGACCGTAGTGAGAAAATCGAGATTGGATGGTTGAAAAGGGAAAGGTCAGCAACAGTTTAATGGAAAGATGCTTCAGGAAAAGGCAGCCTCGAGTTCTAAACACTGAAAGATTAAGTCCAAGGACTGTTAGACATCCAAATACAAAATTATTTTGTTTTCTTGTGTCTTACCTAAGCTTGACACTCAAAGCGTGAATGACTCCACAGTACCATTATTCTACTATAAATTGATCACTGTTCTGTCCAACAAAGTAGTTTATTAAAAGGTTTCTTTAACTCTCCAAACTGTTTTGCTCTTCCGGAATCACCATGAATTTTAAAGCCCAAATACCTACTGTGTATCTTGGCATTCAAAGGAACTTATAGTTCAACAATGGATATTCAACAGTTTAAAATAAATACAACGATGAAAGAAAAAGACAAGTTAACTTGAAATTAGATGGCAGTTTGATTGGTTTAGTTTCAATGTCAATAAATATCGTGAATTCAAGCCATGGTAGGCAATTTAGCTAGCATGGGTTCTACTGTTCCCATTCTGCCACAGTAGCTGTGATTAGGTTTGTCTTTCCCTCCCAAACATCTGGAAAATGGAAGTACAGTCAGTATGATAAGCTGAACTTCAAAGAAGTGAGAACACTACAATTTAATCCCAAGCAAAACACAAGATTCTTGCCTTTTACACCATACCTTCTTCTGGTGCTTTCAATTCCTGAAATAACATTGTCTTTGAAATATTACCAGAAATTTAGGAGATGGAAAGTATAAACTTTAAATAATGTAAAAGGATAACACATTATTAAGGGAGTAAAAAATAAATTGTTTAGTGTTTATTAATTTAAGAGAGACTTTGCAATCATCTCTGACATCACTTTGCTTTTAGTAATGTATAACTTCTAAGTCTCTCCTTTTTTTTTTTCCTTTTCTGTGCTGGGAATCCAACTCATGACCTTGAGCTTGCCAGGCAGGCACCGTGCCGCTGAGCTAAATCCCCAGCCCCAACTTTTAAGTCTGTAATACACATTTTATTATTTGTCTAGTCTATAATATTTTAACAAAGTGCAAGAATGTTATGATTGCAATAAGTAGAATGTAGTAAAATTTCATTTGCATAACAAAAGGTGTTCAACCTGATGTCAAAGGCTGTTAAAACTATAAATCATCCCATCTGTTCCTTCCCCCGCAGCAAGGTATAAAGATTTAAAACTGAGGGAAAAAAGTAAATCTTGACAATTCCTAGCTGTTTTGTTTAGCATCAACTTTTGTGTTCTTGTCAGGCAATTCCTTAGGAATTTTAAAATACCCCAGAAATTGCCCTTACCTTTTTTCTTTTTATGCTGTCTCATGATTAAGAAATTATACATGTAAACAAGATGTCTCATTTCATCTGAACACTGTGTCCCATAAAATATCCAGTGGTGCCTGTTGCCACAGTTTATTAGCAATTCGAACACCTTAAATATAAAGATGTCATTCATCCCGAATTTCAAACTGTGTGTTGAAGCAAAATAACAAGGGAGAACATACATTGAAAGTTATGCCAGCACTATTTCCCAGTTGCAATATCAAGGAGTAATGAAAAATAAATTTCTTAATTGGAAATATGTGGGGAATAAAAGGCAGGGAGAGTTTAATTAATAGATCTGGAGCAAGGCCAGAACATCAGGGTTAATGCCTCTGTTATTAGACAGAGGGCCATGGGATTCGGGCTTCTGAGAGGTCAGCAAGAAAAGCAGGATTTACTCTGGACTATGCAGAAAGTGCTACAAGAAATTTGTGAAAACTCCTCCTGATGTAGTTTGAGTTTTCTTTTGTGAGCGATGCAGTTCAGCCCAATACGATAATTTTAAGAGACTTACTATTTTAAGATAAATCATCAGTACGGTATTTCAAAATGTTAATTTATTACCAGCATTTACAGTTTGTGGAATAAAATTTCTTGTTTAATCTGATTTCTTAAAATAAGTGCATTCACTTGTTTTAATCCTTCTCTTGTCCAAGACAGCTCTCACAGAATGTAGTCAACTACTGAGCTTCCGTCTTGCCTAGTAACATAACTCATTCAATTTCAGATCAAGTCCACAAGTGGAGATGTGACTTTCAAGAACCATAACTGATGGTCTAGTATCTCATGAAGCATAGTACTTTGTGCTATGAAAAAACTTCCTTGAGTTGTTACAGAAATTCTGTGATCGTATGTTAGTTGGTAGCACAAACTTGCTTCAAAGAATAGTAAAATCCAATTCTGCGTGTAATTTTCTGTAAAAAGATAGCAGTCTTCAGAACACAAAAACATCCCAACAAATGAGCAAAAGAGTGCTTATTTGTTATAACTGAATCCTACACAAAACAGCAGAGTTTGTCTTTGGAAATATCACCACTTGGAATGTAAAGTTAACACAAACTTGTGTGACAGGCTGCCCGGGTCGCCAGCACGCAGCAAGGTGGGCTCACAAACAGGAATTCATGTCCTCTCAGATCTTGAGGCTCACAGCCCAGATCAAAGTGTCAGCAGGCCTGGGTTCACACAAGGTTCACTGATGGTCTCTTCCTCACTGAGTTCTGATGGGGACTTTCCCAGGTGCACCCCTTTTTCCAGTGTTCCTCCTCTTCCAAGAACACCGTCCATGCTGGGCTATGGCTCACCCAACCTTCTTCTTATAAGCTTAATGACCTGGGATTTATCTGCTTCCCGCTCCCTGCAGTTTACTCTGCTCATACACAAAGCACATTCACCACTTTGCAACAGCCACAAACATTGCATCCCATTCAGACACAGTTCCTCGTCCAAAGCTTTGTCTAACTATCGCCCTCACGAGCCCGGCTGGAACCTGAAGTACAGTATAGGTCATCCTGGAGCAAAATTCCTTTCCAGCTGTGAGCCTGTGAAACCAGACAAGTGCTGTGCTTCCAAAGTGCAGTGGTTGGGGCTGGGATTAAAACAGGTATTTCATTCTGAAAAGGAGAAGTCAGAAAACAGAGGAGTGACAGGTCCCACGCAAATGCAAAGCCTAACAAGGCACATTCCTGGGACTACAAAGGACAGAAGAGTTCCTCTGGGTTTGATGCTCTGCCCTGCAGGCCGCTGAGCCTGTCACTGCTCTCCAGAAGTCCCTGGCTGCTGAGCCATCGGATAATGCACCACGCCTGCTGGTGAAACCTCAGACTCACCTTCAGGGTCACTCTTTCCTTTTCACAAAGGACAAAGCATGCTCATGGCAATGGGTTCTATTGCGCCATCTTGTAGAATCCCAGAATTGGGAAGCTGTTCCATTGTTTCATGACAATTCCAGTCCCTTTAGTCCCAACTTGCAGAGTCCTGTAACTCATATAGTGTCTCTACCTCTGCCTTCTCCTGAGATCAAGCGCCTCTATGCATAATCTCTTTATGCAGTAATTGTCCAGCCGCATCGTTGGAGCACTTTTCAGAACACTTCCTCACAGATTTAATATTATGGATTGACCTGAGACTTGGCACAATCTTCAAATTTTGCCTCTTTGCTCAAAGATTTCCTCACTTTGTTTCCCTGATGTAACCTTGTACTCTGAGTAGTAAACTGAAGCCAGGCCACAGCTCCACAGAGTTCAGCTAAGTTCTCGGTCATTTCACCATTGTGATCACATCCCTTGGATTCCCAGGACTGTGCATTTCCATCTGAGTCCCTACTAGCACCCATTTTAACATTCATATTTCTACCTGCAACCCCTTTGAAGAAGTCTAAGGTTTTTCTATCAGGCACGACATAAACTACTGCGGCCTATGCCCATCACAGTGTCCCATTCCACATTTTTAGGTAATTATGATGCCAGCACCTCACTTCCAGTTCAAAATTTCTATTAGTAGGCTCCAGATGGCATGACATAATGCCACAGATTGCATAGTAGAATCGATAGAAATTAATCTTCTCATTGTTTTGGAAGTGAGAAGCCTGAATGGAGGTATTAACGTGCGTGGTGTCTGGTGTGGACTCTCTGTCTGGCTTGCAGATAGATCTGTAGCCTCAAGAAGGAATGACCTTCCCTCCACCTACCTGTTAAGGAAGGGAGAGACCTCTATCGTCTCTGCTCCCTTGTAAGAATGTAGAAAGCAGATTAGGACTCTAACCTCACAACTACATTTGAGGTGTGTAACTTCCTTAAGTGTCCTCTCTCCACCCTACAGTCACATAACAGTTCAGTACTTCATAATGCAAAGATTAAAGGATACGATAACGTACGCAGCAACACTCATGAGCATGTTTTATATCTGTCTGCATTATTTCTCTGTGCAATGAAACATGAGCCATCTGGGATGGTGTTTTTGAAAGACACCTTAATATATTTGGGCAAATGCTCAAAATATTCTGTAAAAATCTTTAAGTAAAAATATCACTTATTACTTTTATTCATACTATTTTCACTCTGTCATGTCTCACATCAATACTTTACACACACATGCCATTTCATGACTTCTAACTTTTCCCCAATATTTCAAATCACTATCTAGTTTGGATGAAAATACATGGTAAAAATGAATTAAGATGTGATACGTGTGTCAAAAAAGTAAAGCATGATACACCAAGAATAAACTTTCGGTTGTTACAATTATTGCTTTTGTTTCCTATCATTATTTATCATTTCATCTTTCACCCTGGGTATAAACTTCCTCTCTCATTATTCTGCAGTTCAGTGTCAGTTCACATATTGAATATGACATTTCCTCATCATATTGAACAACTGATATTTACCTTACTGTCTTCTAGTATGCTAGCTTTACTGCTGTAATAAACAGTAAATAATATTTCCTGGCATGGTAAGAAAAGACATTGATGACAATAGATAGTTCTAGTAGATAAAGAAGAGAAAAATTTAATATAGAGAAAATTACGCCTCTGGGTATTGTAAGCACAAGGGAAAGTTTCCACAGTTTACCTGAGAATAGATAAATACACCTCGCCTTTTACTGGTTGGTTCAATTCACATTTATCTATTTGAATAAGCAAATATGCTACATTGTTATGTATTGCGGAGAAGGACATTCTCTAGATGTATTGCCTCAGGCCTGACCAAGCCATGGTTGTTGGGTTCTGGAGGAAGTCTAGCAAAAGCATAGTTTGTCCTGGGGGATAACACTAGATGCTTTTCTGAGATAAGCCCTAAGGAAGATGACATGATAGCTTACTGGTCAGGTCTCATTCCTATGATAATGGAGTTGTATTGGCCTTGCAAAAATGGTTGAGATGGCCTGAATTCCAGGGTTGCCTCCTTTGTTCTGGCTGAATAAAAGGTTACTGCACATGGTGGTCCCAGCTTGAGTCTGGAAGGCGACTAGCCCCTTGAGCCCAGATACATGGCTCTGGAGTTGTTCTTTGGATGAGGGGATTAATATACCTGTGGGCACCTCGTTCTGGGGACCTGCTCACCCTGGACAGGGATGGAGAGTAATCCAACAATGTATAACTGGAAAGTTGACTATACACCCTCACTTTTTCTTATTCTATAAAATCTTAATTCAATTTAGAGATCACCTACTACATATTCTTGATAAGACAAAGAAGAGTTAACCATTACTTGTTTATAAATTGTTTAGGGTATTATAGAAAGATAATAGAAAGAAGAAAATGAATTTTTGAACACTTTTCACTAGAGAAACAGGCTGCTTTATGTTAAATATAAGACTGCTCTTTGGTGGCTTATTATTACTATGGAATTAAATGAATTCTTCATCTATTTTCATTGTGCAGTATGAATGATTACTGTTACTTTATTTTGCAGTTTTCTGGTCACCAGGTTATGGTTAATCTTGATCATCAATCTGACTGAACAATGAATGCTTGGTACATTAGTGCAGTCAACTTCTGCACATGTCAGGAGGGTGGAGGGCTGACCCTGGGGAGGATGCACGGTTTTCCCTTGAGTCCTTTTCCTCCACTCCGCTCCCTGGCCACCACAAAGCACGCACCTTTGTTACTCCAAGTCCTTCTACCAAGAGGTTTCTACATGGGAACCCCTGACTCTCGACTGAAAACTTGAAAGTTGCGAGCCGCATTAAACTTCTCCTTCGCAAAGCACCAAGTGTCAAACATTTTGCCCCAACATTAGGAAATCTGACCAATACAGCAGTTTTCCTATATGAGCCAAAGAATTTGGCAGTTGGAGAGCTAAATTTTGAACTCAGAATGATCTGTTTCAGGGCTCTACTGTTATTGCTGGGCTATGCAGCTTCTGGCTTACCAATAACCATTTCTGGCTTTTCACTTGTTTTTGTTGCTAACATAAGGTTGCAGTATTCATTTTCTTTAAAACAGGAGGCAACTGAAACAGTACATCTAGGAATCACACGGTAAATGACTAGCACAGTGGAGCATCATCTGCGGGGCCTCTAAGAAGAATAAAGTACTCAAGGCCAATCACTGAAGCTATGATATTAGACCACATAAGGTTTATCACGATACCTGCGTTAGGATTCATGCAAGACACAAATGTGATTACAAAACTACATACAGAGGCACAAACTTCTAACATGTGAAACCAAATCTTCAAAGCCCACAGAGGGTGAGTTGAATGCATCCACTTGCTTGGGTCCTGGGAGCTCAGCTATGAGGTTAAGTATTATTCTCTTGCTGTTTGTGAAGGTGGCCTTGGGAGATACTGGTATTTAATCTGCAACCGTGTGAGGAAGATTGTACCCATTAATGTATATTGGCCAATATAATGTATCATATTGTGTGTATATATATATATATATATATATATATATATATATATATTAGATATATGTATATCTACTGAGTTCAAGCCTGGAATGGAATAAAAATATTTAATTTACCATGAAAAACAAAGAATTTCACTCGACTGACTTGTGCTGGGACCACTATTTCCCCCTTTTAATTGTTGCTAAATATTTTGTCCCAACAGTGATAAAGCTGACCAATGCATACCACCCCATTCAAAATATACCCAGTGTCATCGTCAAGGTATTAAATATTTTCTTGGTCTGTAACATTTATAGAATGTCAAAAAACATCCAATATTCCTCTTACTATAAGGATTTACACACACAAACACAAATATTCTTACATTTACACAGCACACACAGCCAGTTATCTTAGACTTCAGAAACTGTCTTATTCATTGAAAGTGATATTGATCTACATTTGGGTCTTATTCCATGTATCTCAGTTTGACATGAATCAATGAAATTAAAATAGCTGCACATTTTACTTCAGCTAATTTTTTTCATATTAAATCTGCTTTGACACTTAAATTACTAGTCGTGTAGCAACAAGACATTCACAACTTGCACACTCAACATTCACAATTAGAAAACTATATGAAATGTTTGTTAGCAATGGATGAGAAGAAAGACCAGATTGCGATCCCTGAGACATGGAAACCAAAGCGGAAAACCCTCCAATTTTCAGGGCTTGCTGTCTGAAGGCAGGTTCAGAAATTCAAGGACACGGAGCAGGGACAGCCCGGCTCGCTGAGTGAGGGGGAATAATCCGCAGTAAGTGAGACTGAGCAGGTGGCAGTTCCAGAGAGGCACCGAAAAGAGCTGCAGAGACACACAGAGAACCGACGCTGTATGTTGGACTGCATAGGTATGCACAGCCATTCCTGAAGAAGCCTGGGAAATCATGAGGGGCACCGTTCCCAGAGCTCACACGGTTTGAATGACTTTGAGCTTTCTACCAGCCAAGATGGCGCACACTGGGAAACAGTACAGACTCCTGAAGGAACACACTCAGGACAACACTGAGCTAAGGCAGGAGTAACGTCGATTTTGTGCTGTGTCACCAAAGTTTAAAAACAGACTTAATAGGAATCACACTTAACTGCAAAATGTTCACTACCAAAATTCCCTCAAAGTGTCTTTCGTGATAAACATAATATTAGTACATTTAAATATTTAATCACATAATACACTTTCAGTGCCAAATGAACATCTTAATAGGCATGCCAGGAGGCAGACATGTTTATGTAGAATTTCAGAAAAACTTGCAAAATGAGAAAATAATTATTATGGTTCAGAGTTCAGCCAGTGACTTAGCAAAAAAGGTCACAGGAAAATAGAAAATTATAAAAGTCCCATTTTATCCCAGATATTAACACCAGATAGTAAGAGCTTTGAAGATATAATTTATAATAACATCAAAATTAAAATACCAAAAATTCATAAATTATGTGCATGATTCAAATTCAAATTTTGCTGAGAAAAATTAATGATATAAATAAATACATCAAAAATTTCAGTCAGTATCATTAAGATAAAAATCTCTCCAAATTGAAATATGCACTAAATGCAATCCCCGTTAAATTATACAATACTATAATGTAAGTATAAATGGATCTCATGGAAATGCAAAAATAATGACTAGCAAATAATTCTGATTTTGAAGATTTACTGTTTTGCTCTAGTAATTAGGACAATGTAGTATTTTGCTAAAGATAGCAGTAGATTTATCAAAGAAAATAGGTTGAAATAGATTCCTACATTCACAACAAAAAGACTCAGAAATTCACTGACCAAAATTATTTTTTTCAACAAACACTGTTATAACCCCCGACTATTCCTATGACAACATTTTTTAAATTTCTCAACATGTATATCATAGTTACACCGTTTTGCTGGGACAAAATCACTGAATACACAACTTAAGGAAGAAGTTTATTTTGGCTCATGCTTTGGTCGGAAGTTGGCTGGCTCCAAAACAGACAGACGGGCAGTGGGGTGAGCCGGAGAGAGGTGCCCACCTTCTGGCTGCCAGTGGGCAGAGACTGAAGGGTGGAGCAGGGAGGAAGATTCACCCTTCCTGGGCAGGGCCCAGGGACTGCTCTTCTGACCACTCTGCCTACTAAAACAAGGAGACATTAAAACTCCATAATGCAGTTACCTTTGAAAAGCCCCACCTATGAACATATGAAGCTGTTGGGCAACACCTCCATATAAACCATAACTGCACACACACACACAGACCTGCACACATACACACAGTCTTACACACACACAGCCATACGCACACAGACATAAGCACAAATGCCACAAATACACTCAAAATAGAAGGTAGAACTAACTACACAACATAAAAGTATTATATTTATAGAATCAGAGGAGCATATATTCATGAACATGACAAAAGCTAAAACTGAAAGAAACTGAAAGTACAAACCATGAGAGAAAAAATATGAAAATCAGAGCTCATCATGATCACAACATTCGGTCTCTGAGAGGCACAGTTAGGATAATGTGAAGCAATGCCACGGAGTGATTGAAAGCATTCATAGCACACGTATCTGGCCACCAACCTGCTAGTATGCAAAATGCAAAAAGCCTTTAGAAATCCACGATAAAAAGAAAACTCAATAAGATGTGCAAAATATCTGAAAAGATACTTCACAAATTAAGGTGGTACATAAAAACATGAAAATACTATTTGCAATATTAGGAGTCATCAGCAAATGTTATGTAGAATTACAAAAGCTATTGCTACATACTACATATAACAGTACAGTATAATAAAGAACATTAAAAAGTTCAAACGTAGCATGTGTTAGCAGAGTGAGGTGTGAGAAATGTTCTTGGTGGAAATGCAAAGGTTTAAAAGCACTTTGGGAAAACAACAATCTCTTGTTTTTTTTAATTTAAAGAGAGTAGTAAATGAGAAACAAAGAGATAGAACAGTAGCAGCATACCAACAACACAAACAAAAACAAAGCAAAGCAAGAACATTCAAAGTGACACAGAGTCAAAGACTAGGTAAAACTCAAAACCTACAACAGATGATAAGAAAGGGATAGAAGTTGCTCAAATGAAGGAATGACTGGGATGAAGGAAAGAAGAAAAAAGAAAGAGGGAACACAAAATATAAACAATCTCTTCTAAAGTTCCACATGCCTGTACACATGATCCAACCACTACGATTACAACTATATTTGTCTGATAGCCATTATGACTTATGCTAATGAGCTTATAAAGTGCAAAAGTAATGTGGTACAAGGACCTCAAGAGGTAGACTGCACGACTCCACTTACACACAAGCCTTGGTAGGTCCAGTGTGATCCAAAGTTGCAGAAAGTGTGTTTGTGCCTGGCTGAGTCAGGTGTGTGTGGAGGAAAAATGATAGGTCACGAGGCTCGGAAACTGTGTGCTGTTATGAAGCATTCTGCGTTTCCATCACTAATTCTTATATAAACCCCAGCATTTAAAAACCTTCATCCATATTGAATCTAAAACATGTGCATTTTATTAATTATATCTCATCCAAACCTCATTTAACAATATGGATTATGAGTTTCTTTTGTTACTTAATCCTTTTCAGGTTGCAGAAAACTTTTCTTCTTATTTCTGTGCCTTTTGAGATACAATCAGAGAAAGAATTGCTTTTTGGCTACATTTTTAGAATTTGTTTGATAGAATTAAATGTCATAAAAGGTATATTCCTATCATTTGTTCCTACCATACGTGCCGATAAAAACTGTATGATTTTTTATTCTGTAATATACTCCAAAGACTATTCCTCAAATCACATAATTTTCAAAATTGCAATTAAGGTACATTTTTTTAAAATGCAAAAGTGAGAACATTTACAAAAATATTTGGCTTGCTGGGTGTGGTGGTGCACTCCTGTAATCCCAGCACTCAGGAGGCTGATGCAGGAGGATTGCTGTGAGTTCAAGGCCAGCCTGCACTACATACGGAAACTGTCTGAAAAATATATATATATATATGTAACACTATTTTGTTTTGTTTTGTTTTGTTTTGTTTTTCTCCGGTACCGGGAACCGAACTCATGACCTTGCACTTGCCAGGCAGGCGCTTTGCCGCTGAGCTAAATCCCCAGCCCCTGTAACACTATTTTGTGTTATATGAATACTTGGTGGGATTAATTTTTGCTTTAAAATATTTACAAATGGAAAGCTAATAAATGTTCACTTTCTAATTTTCTTCAATTTAAAAAGTGAAAATGAAAAATTTCCCCATCAATTGTGGATAGAAGTGATTGATAATGACAACCTACTTGGAGCAATTAATTCTGTAGTATTGGGCATAATCAAAGTAAAATCTAAAGCAGGTATTTGGTGAAGTGCTATACTAAACATATTTATCAACTATCTGACTGTATAGGCATATTCCAAAAGTAGAGCATCATGGCTGGGCCAGGCTTCGACTATTGTACTCTGTCATCCTAGCTGGTAGGTCAGTGAGCTTTTCCCTTTCTGATTCTCAAAGTCTGTGTATCAAACCAAATGGCATCATTTATTGTTTGCTTGAAAATCTGTAATTTGAGCAGGTGTTTGTGGGGATTTTTTCTACTTACCTCTTGACAAGAACTGGATGGCATGAAGTTCGGGAGTTGGATTCATCTGAGCGTCTTCCTTTTCACAGGGCGAGAGGTTGGTGCTCTCAGGTGAGAGTTTAACTAACACTGTGACTTTGTAACTGTCTCAGGCTATGGCAGCTGTGTTTCAAAAGTGAGAATCACAAAAGGGAGAAGGCCAAATGGGAAAAACACTGGCAGAACTGACCAACTGTGAGAACAGTAGCACCTAGAAATTTTGCAAATGGATAAAAGGCCAACATAGGTATATATTAATACCAGAACATGTGTACTTGAATGCCAATAGTAATATCTCTTTCAAATAAGGGAAAATTAAAAAGTAGAACATCTTACATATCTATCACTAATAAAACGGGCAAATGAAAATACTATTTAAACAGTGGAATACTATTCAGTGGTTTCTAACATAATTTGGGAAGTTGCCTGACATCAAGTATCAAATAAAAATACAATTTAAATATTTATTGAAATATTACTGTTATGAATGTATTATCCACCAAAAACTTAAAAGGCATGTCTCTCACTACTTCATTATCATCATCTATCAGCCTACCTGGTAAGTAGATTCCTGCAGCAATGTTTTTGTGCAATGGCATGGATGGATTCACAAGCACATTACTGAGCAAATTCTGGCAAGAAAGTTGCACCTAGAAAAGCCATAATGTATAATGTAGTTTGCATACAGTTAGAAACTGGTGGACATATTTTATGGTGATAGAAGTCAGGATAGATTTTATCTTAGAAGAAGATTATTGAGCTGAGGAGGAGGAAGTAAGGGGAACTGCTTCTATCTCTCATTTGGTTACTATGTTGACTCTGCTTGATGAAAATGCAATAAGCAGTGAAGCTCTAATTTGCAGACTTTTGTGTATATTATAGTTTAATTTAACACATTGCAGAAAATGCTTGCACAGTTGAATATGTCATGTGATTTGTATATTCATTCACCATATGTTACCTTGGGATTCTTAAGCGTGTGAGTATGTGCAACTGAAATATAATCTTCTTTTCTGTATTCTTTAAAATAAACAAACAAAAAAGTATAAGAACTTGTAAAGAGTCAATTTTTATGTGAGAACTGCTGTGGAAATTTCTGTCAGGATAATGATTGTCAGTTAACAGCAAGATGGCTCGGGAAGAGTATAAACCCTTAAATCTTCAGCTTCTGAAACCTATCTCAAGAACATATGGGTTGCTAAATTAGAATAACGTGGAAGGTTTTTTTTTATTATATTCATTCTTAAAATCCATAAGTATATGAAGTAGGATATTAAAAAACTGTCTTAGTGGCATTAATACTATAGTGAATGCAAAGATTACTACTATTGTCTCAGATTTGGAATGTATTTTTCTCTGATTAAAGTTGTACAGTTGCTTGCTTACAAGTTGCAGTAGTCAGCCTGGCCAAGACTTCATTGTAAACAAAGTCACAACTTATTTTCACATATGGGCAGTGATCATGTATATGGTACATTTTAAATTCACTCATCCAATATCTACTGAAAGACATGGAAACACAAATGCCTACTACCTCCTCCCAAAGACCAAGCCAGTGGGAGTTGCTCTGGGTTGACTTCTTTTCTCCAAAATTTCAAATGCTAACGTTTCCATTTGTACACTTCAGAATGCAAGAGTATTAAGAGATAGTGCTGATAAGAGATGATTTGTTTAAAAGGAGACTGGCTACTACAGGATCCTGAAGAAAATATTTATAGTGACCTTAAAAGAAGTGGAAATTTGGGCACATAAAGAGACCCAAGGGATGGAGAAACACATAGAGAGATGGCCACATGAAGACATGCTGAGAAGGAGGTCATCTACAGCGAAGGAGATTATTCTCAGGAGCAACCATGCCTGCTGACATGGGGATTTTGAAATTCTAACATCCAAAAGTGTCACACCTCAACTTCTCTAGAAAATAAATTTATACTGTATAACTCATCTAGTCTGTGCTTAATACTAGGGTTCATATCATGAGAAAATATTTGTCTTTGTAAATGAAAATGAGTGAATTTGTTAGGTATTGCGCATGAGAAGTATAGAGTTTATTAAAATAGAGGGGCTGGGGATTTAGCTCAGCAGCAAAGTGCCTGCCTGGCAAGCTCAAGGTCGAGAGTTCAATTCCTGGTACCGGAAGAAAAACAAA
>NW_004955403.1:6212478-6244122 GCF_000276665.1 Chinchilla lanigera
AAAAAAAAAAAAAAAAAAAAAAAAAAGAATGTTGGCCTTTATCTGGTCCTATATTAGGGAAATATTTCACCCAATAATTTGCATCCTGATCCATGTATCAGGTTTAATAAGGTGAATTGGGGATTATTCCATGAAGATGAAATAGGATTGATAGGGAGACCACAGGTCAATTTTAACATCAGTGTTGCAGGAGAATCAGAAATGAAAAGGACAGTCATATAAAATAGAGATATTTTGGACAAAGACAATTAACTCTTCCTATATTGATACTTTGTTGTCTTAATGTACTTTTTTACTTATATATTACATCTATCTATATGTATAAGATAGATGGATAGATAGAGACAGAGAGAGAGAAAACTGTATTTTTCTAATTCCCCATGTATCTTTTCTTATTCAACAAAGATCTACATTTTATTTTTCCATGTAGCTTAAATTAAGTTTATAAATCCTACCAAATATCCTATTGAATAGTACATTTTTACATTAAACTTTTTACATGTATATTTGAGGAAAAGCTGCACAATTCTCGGTGCAACAGTAAATCCAATTGTATATAATGTATTTTTTAGATTTAAATGATTTTATGTTTCTTGAAGAATTGCAAAGATAGTATAGATTGCAACCATCTGCATTTGAATTTTTCTATATTGTCAACCTAAACATGTTATCTTTACGAAAGCTAAGAAATTAACATTGATATTCTACTACTTTTTCACTGCTTTTTGTTTTGTTTTGTTTTGCTAATGCCATTATTCTGTTTCAGGATTCAAACAAAGGTATCACATAACATTTGATCATTACTTTGTCTAACTCTCCTACAGTTGATGAGATTTTTCTCATTCTCATTCTTCATAATCCTGCTAATTTGAAGACAAGTATTTTGTAGACTCATTTCTTTTTTTTTGTTTGTTTGTTTGTTTTTGTTTTTCTCCGGTACTGGGAACCGAACTCAGGACCTTGCACTTGCCAGGCAGGCGCTTTGCCGCTGAGCTAAATCCCCAGCCTCCTGTAGACTCATTTCTTTTGTCAGTTCTTTCATGTGAAAGTATTATCGATACAGATTTGAGTAAAAATTACTAGAGTCAATATGTGTGATACTGACATAACTGATCAATAGTCATTTGATTATGACAGTATTGCCTGATTTCTTCACAGTAGAGTTAATCACTCTTCTTTTCCATTCTTCTATTATAAATAACACTCTCAATCCAATTTCCAGACAAAGTAGGAAACTAAGTTTTACCTCCTAGAGAGAGGATAATAAAAATAATATTAGTTACTGGCATGAATAGTAAATTTGAGGGTAGATAATATAGGATAATAAAATACTCTGTTTGAACATGAATTAAAATAGAAAAGAAAACAACTAACTAAACCTATATTGGAATATTTAAATCAGGGCATCATGCATCTGAAGAAAGATAATACTAGAATATTTTGATGAAAATCAGAGTTTGTCACAATATTGCATTAAAATGGAAAAAAAAAATAAAGAATGTGTTTCACACAGGCTATATAAATAGAAAAAAATTCAGCAAAGTTGCAGGATACCAAGTAGACATTTCAAGCTCAGCTGCAGTTCTACCTTCCTAAAAGAAATTAACCTAGCAGAATTAAGAAATGGTTCCATATATAGAATAATATCAAAATGAATCAAGTAACTAAGAATAAATTTAACACATCAGATGAGGGATATTGTTAAAGTTTAGGTGTAAAATGTCCCCCAAAATTTCATACCTTCAGAGGCGGTTGTTTTGGAAGACGACTGGGTGATGAGGGTCATATACTGGTTAATCCGCAGATGAGTTCATCGCAGAATGTGCTGTTTAGAAGAGGGGCCTGATGGGAGGAGAAAGGGTCATAGGGGTTTTGATCCCTGTTGTGGGAAATCCCTTCTTCTGGCTCCTGCTTGCCTGCTCTGCTTCTGATCACCATGCAGTGAGCAGCTCTTCTCTGAAGGTCCCTCCGCCATATTGTTTCTTCCCTGGTGCCCACCAATCATGGGCTGAAAGCGCTGAAACTGCGAACCAAACTGAATGCTGCCTCCTCTAATTTGTACATGTCAAGTGTTTTGTCTCAGTGATAAAAGCCAGCTGAGGTCCACACATTCAGTGGAAAAACGAAAATACTGATGGTAGAAGTTCAAGAAGACAGCAACATATGAAAATATGTTCTTGACTGGGAAAACTTTGGAGTAAAAGGAACACATATCTACTGTACACATGTAAATTGATGCAGAAATTATGGGAAACAGCATGAAGGTTCCTTAAAGAATCAAAAGTAGAACTGTGAGAGGAATGAAAGTTAAGCTACTGTTTATGGTGGCATTATTCACGACTGTCAAGATACAGAAACATCCTAAATGTGTGTCATAGAGTGAATGAGTAAAGAAAAAGTGATACACACGCAGAGAGAAATACACACAGTGGGGTATTATTCAAACTTAATAAAGAAGGAAATCTTTCATTTGTGACAAAATGAGTGAACACACATATCGTAGTTACTTTTCGCTCATTGCTAAGATAAAATACCGGACCCCCAAGATTAAAGGAGGAAAGGTTTATTTAGCTCACAGTTTGTAAAGGTTTCAGTCCATAAGGGCTGGCTCCAAAGCAGGGTGGCACATGGCACAGGGGCAATGTTCATGATGGCAGAAGTTACCAAAAGCAACAGGAGAGGAGGGGAAGAAAGCCTCTTTCTGTCCCTCTTATTGTATGCAGGTTACCTGCCCTAGGTTGGGTGTAGCACTCACATCCTTAACCCCAGCATTAGATCATGACTCAAACACAAACTGTAAATTCAGCAACCTTTGAAAAGCCCACCCTGCAATGACTGCATGAGGCTTTGGGGGGACATCCAGACACAAACGATAATACCTCACCCGTGGACCTCAAAGACTCATGTACCTTCCTTTACACAAAAGGCTTTTAGTCCATTTCTAAAAGTTGCCAAAATCCTAAAAGTTTCAGCACTGGTGAAAAGTCCACATCCCAAGTGTCCTCTGAGATTTAAGGCAAACTTTTAGCTGGCAGCCTCTGTACAAATGAAAAGAAAGTTAAACATTTTCAACATTCGGTGGCACAAGATCAGCATTTCTAATCCAAATTTTACAAACAGGGAGATACAAAGGAATGGGACCAAAACAGGTCCAAAATCCAGCAAAGCAAACATTAATTCCTGTTGTTCCATGAGGTGTTGATGGTAATTTGTGGCAAGATGTGAACTCCAGAGTGCTTGGGTGGATCTGTCACTGCAGCACTTCTGGTGATTGCAGCTCCCAGGGCCTCTCTCTTGCACCTGCTCTTCTCCTTTCTTGCAGTTTTCTTCCAATGATCTACTTTCCTGGCTTCTCCAAACTTCTGGAGCATCCACTGCACCTTTGTTTTCACACTCAGTTTCACACATTGCCCTCTCAGGGGCACACTGCCTGCCTCCCAGGCCTTCTGAAATCTGGGTGAAAGCCTTACAGACTCCATAAGGTTTGCATTATGGATACACCTAAAATAAGCACCACGTGAATGCTGCCAAAGTCTGCCATCAGATGGAGCAGTAGCCAGAATTCCCTCTCCCTTGACTGTAGAAATTCAGTTCCAGAAGGTTCTGAAATTTGCTAAACTTAGATCTGAAATGTCACCAACACTCACATATGCAAACACATGCACACACAAAAGGAAACTGTGGGAAGTGATAAATAAGTTATCTTAATATTTATGATCATTAAGCAATACATACATATGTATATTTCACCATCACATACACCCTTGAATATGTACATTAATATTTGTGATTTATACCTTAAACTGGGAACATATGTATAAATATATATAGGGGCTGGGGATTTAGCTCAGCAGCACAGTGCCTGCCTGGCAAGCACAAGGTCATGAGTTCGATTCACGGTACCAGAAAAAAAAAAAAAAAACAAAGGAAACAAACACACACAATATATATATACAAATATATATGCAACAAATTATTTATCATAGTTTACATTTTTAACTTTTTCACTTCAATGAAATTTTCTACTGATTTTGAAATCTTTACTTTTTAGATTGGAATAGTCTTAATTTTGTTTTTAAGGAAGAGGTATCATGAAAAGTAATGTAAAATTTTTAAAATCTGTGATCCAAAGAAGTAAATGTACTTCTCTGAATCATCATGAAACTTTCAAATGAGACCACATTAATCTGCAGATGTAAAATTGTGACATATTAGACTATCCTTTATTGTCCAATTTAAGTAAAACTTTGTAATATAGTTACTGTAAATCAATCATTTGAAGTTGTTCCATTCTTTAATTCACAACATTTCTCTTGACCTCATACTTTATAATGTGCATATATGTTACATATACTCTTGCATTAAGAGAAAATTATCTCCATGTTATTTACTCAAAACATAGAGCTAAATTTATATCTCAGTAACACATCACCATGGTGTGAAGATTCATGTGGTTATTTATTCACACTGGTTGCCAACTTCATTCAGTAGAAAGTCTTACTTAAGAGCTACTAAAAATAACAATTTAGAGTATAATTTTCCAGGGACAAAATTAGTCAAGTCAGCGAAGACAATTAAAGGAGACAGTTTAATAAAAACTCCATAAATATTTTATTTAGCTTGTTAGTAGTTTCCCTTCCTCTACCTAAGCAATGCTTCCTTCTCTTCTTAAAATACATTTAATTAACCTAATGTGTTGCAGAATTTGATAAAAGGATTTCCCTAGGTTTTTTGTTACACATTTAAATATGAAAAGTGACAGCACATCTTTCAAGGGACCCAGGCAGAAGGCTGAAAGTTCTATGTTCTCCTGGTTAGGGTAGGAAAGGCAGTAAATGTGATCATCAGGGACAGATGTTCTGGATGCCATGGCTGAGTCTGAATTTCAGAGGTACAGCTCGCCAGCTGCATGTCTGTCAGGAAGCAGGTTCACCTCTCTTTGCCTCAGTTTCTCCATCTGGAAAACACAGGTGAGAGTAATTGCTTAAATGATTATCCCATGACTTATATGAAGTAACATTTATAAAACACATAGAACAGATAAAGTAAGTAAAATCGTGGTAAAGTAAGTAATTGATAATACTGTTTGCCCATTTCTGTAGGAATATGGAGAAAATACGGAAGAATGAAAGTCAGGCCGAAAATATGACAAGTAATTATGAGAAGGCAGTAAATGTTGAAATGAAACATGACATAGTTAGAGGCACTTATAAAATCATATATACTTTTAGAAATATTTTCAAATTAATGTAATGGTATACTTTTACAAATACAATTACAAACATTTTGAGGTTTTTTTCTGTTTACCTCTTAGAACTTAAACATGCATTATGACACAAAATGAGTACATTGTAGCTGTTTTATTCATGACAGTTACAGACTATTAGAAATTCCTAGGCATGAGCAGTTAAGTTTTTGCCTAGACATGAGTAATTAAGTTTCTGAATCTTGTTCTTCTTATTCAGAAGTAGGTTATTTTGGTCAGTCACACAGGAAGATTATTCATTGGAATGATGTTACTATGTGATGATTTGCGCCATCCAGCTCCACGGGTTGGTGTGCTCGGGTAAACCCAGCAGGCCTGGGGCTAGGAAGAGTCCTAGGTGGGACAAGAGGCTGCAGGGCTGAGCCCGGGTCTAGGTCCTGAGCTCTCTGGGATTCCATTAGTGAATTAGGACCCATGATTATCAGCTCATACTGAGAAACATCTGCAGGTAGAATACGGTGTCGACGCCTTGTGAACACAGGACTGAATTGAGAGGCAATAGTATTTTAGGAATTGTACATGACCTTAGAAAATTAAACATTTCCTTTTGCTTTTGATTTGAGCTATCATAAAGTTGCAGAAAAGCTTTTCATCTCTTTATAAAATTCTGTCGTTGTAGCTCAAAACTGTTACTGAAGTGGGGCCGGGGATATAGCTCAGTGGCATAAGTGCCTGTCAGATAAGCACAAGGTCCTGAGATTGATTCCCAGTACGCAAAAACAAAACCAAACAAAACAAAACAAAGCAAAGCAAAACAAAACAAAACAAAGAAAAACTGTTACTGAAGTTATGCATTTTCTCGCTGGACTTTTTTAAATGAAAGTTCCTAGGGCTTTTTTTTTTCTTCTTAATCTAAAAACCTTTATCTATCCTTTCTATTGTTTTGGCTTTCCTGTGTGAGTATATCAGTATGGAGTTTTACCAACTTTAAATATTTTAAAATAACCTCCATTATTTGTTTAATGTTTTCCTCATCTCATCGTTATTTTTTGTCTTTGGGAATTGTCACTTTATACAGTACCATGGTGGATCAATGTTACAAATATCTTTTCCTTCATGACAATTAACTATGAATTTTGTTGAACTTAACATTTGTTTGACTTAAATTTCTTATTTATCTCTTTATAGCACAATATTGAACTGTTTCTTTTATTTTGTTTTCTATGTTTAACTCTTAAGCACTACAATTTCTGCCTTGACTTTTCCTCCAAATTGTCAGTAACAATTTTTTTTAATCTTCAAAAGTCTTTCATGTGACATATTTTATTGTACCTAAATGTTATCTATATTATTTTAACTGACATCTTTATCTATCCTGTTGAGAATGTCTGTTTCACTGAGGATGAGTTTTGATCAGATGATCTTACCTTAAGATGCAACACAGTTTAATTCATCTATTACTTGGAATCTTATATCTTGCTTGATTTTCTTTCAATGTGTATACAGAATTTAACACAACTATGGGCTATTTTTAATGAAGTTCAACAAATGCATGCTCATGAATCCATTATCACCGTGCTGTACAGAAAGCTCTGTCACCTAAAAATTTTCTTTTACAACCCTTTGGTAGTTAAGCCTTCACCTCCCTCAAAGTAGAACTCACTGTTGACCTATGTTTCCATTTATGCTTAGCATGGTTTCTCATAAATATAATTAAGTTGGTTTTGCTTTTATATCCAATATAATAATCACTGTTTTGAAATATTTCCATCTCTGGTGACAAGGTCATGATTAGATTAAAATTTATTACCTTGTTTTATATTTATCTATTAAATTCTTTGGTACTTTTCTGCATTTTTACATATTTCTCTGCCTACACTGTTGAATGGAATAGGATATGTATTCCACTACATCTCATTTTTGACTATTTATATATTTACAAATGCTTTCAGAGTTTGCCCTTAGGTATAAAGTCTACCTTTCAAAGTCAGCCTTTGTATGATAGTATATCTATTTTTCTATCTTTTGTTTTCTTATCCCTTGTTTTGAACTTTATATATTCTTTACAGACAAAGTAGACAGCTGTATTTGATAGAAAGTCTTTCTAAGATCAGGATATCATGCTTGTGGTCCCAGCTAAACAGGAGATTAAGGCAGGAGGACTTGAGCTCAAGATCTGTAGAGTGGCTTGGGGTCCCTGTCTCTAAACAATCTTTTAGATCAATTAAAAGGAGGGAAATACAGGAATTTTATTTTATATTCATTTCTTCCGCTTCTGATCCTTTTCTTATAGAACCAATTTTCTGCTTTATTTCACATTCCTTCTAGGATATTTTGAAATTTCCCTTAAAGAATAGGTCTACTCATAAAGCAGTCAATATTTTAGATGTTTCAAAAACCACTTCTTAATTTTGAAGGGTATTTTCATGGGTGTAAATTCCTGGATTTACCTTGTTTCCCTTTCCCATATTAAAGAGTTCATTTTTAAATCGAAGTATGTCATATTTATATACCAATATTCAAATATAAGGCACATCAGTCTGTATTACTAATATGAACAAACAAGCAAAGGGCTTTTGTTGAGACAAGATCTTTCTGTGTCTCCAGGCACGCCTCAAGTTTGAGATCTTCCTGTCACAGGCTTCTGAAAGCTGGGAGTACAGGTGTGAGGCACGATGCGCAGTATGAGTTTTGTTTTTCTGAAGTTTTACTTCTGTCTGTGCCCGTTTGCAGTACACAATGTTGACACCGATCCCGGAGAGTCAGTGTGTGTTCATATCACATGTCATCTCCTTTCCATCCCCTTCCCTCTCTCTCTTCCCCTCCTTCCATCTCTTGTTTCCCTTTGCTTCTACAAAAATTCTATCTCCTTGCTTTCCGTTATCCATCCTTTATTTTTCTCTTTTATTTATTTATAGTTTGGATATCCAATACAAGAGACACCGTGTGGTATCAACGCTTGTGTGTCTGATTCATCACATTTAATATGCTGGTCTCAAGTGCACCCATTTTTCCACAAACGTCTCAGGTTTATCCCACTTTGTGACAGTGTCATGCTCCACTTTATATTCATATCACATTTTCTTCATCTCTTCCCTTGTTGATGGATAACATGGCTGATGTTCAGAGTACTATATTGAAAATGAGTAATGATAGTGAATGTCCTTGTTTTGATCCTGGTTTTAGAGGGAAAGCTTTTAGATTTTCCCCATTTAATATGATGTTGGTGATAGGATTTTCATAAATGACATTTATCAGATTAAGAAGCTTTCTTCCTAATCTTCTTACTTGAAAGGTTTCTGAAAATAAATATGCATAATTCTTTCACAATGGTCATTTTTCTTATGCTATAGGTTAAAAATAGGTCTGCCTTCTGAAATGTATCTTTAGATTTCCACATTTTAATACAATGAACTTATATATTACTCTGCTGTTGCAGCTGTTCTTTATTCATTATTTTGTTTCTCCTAACTGTACTTTGATGTTTACCTCTGATTTTTAATAAAATTTCAGATACAATTTTTCATATATTTCTTATGTTTTATTCCTTCTTTGCTTTTTAGATTTCTTGCATGTATCTCATAGTATTTGTTATTTTCTCCAGCTCTTGAACATCTTGTTTGTTGATTTTGTGTTTTGACATGGATAATTCCACTTACCTTTCTTCATGTTCACTAGTTCTTTGTTGAGCTGTACTGAGCCTAAAGGTAATCACAGTGAATATATACTTCATCTACCTTTGTGTTTTTAACGTTTAATATTTCAATCTGATTCTTAATTGCATTTTTTGTCTCCCCACATAAATTATTTACGTGTTCTTACATATTGCCTAACAACTGTCCCATTACCTTTGATGAATAGAACTATTGTTTGTCTACACCATTCAGGACTGGGTCGCACTTTGAGGCTGTTTTTCTTGTAGATACACTGTGTGCTTGTGTGGCACATAACGTTTGTTTGTTTGTTTGTTTTGAAAAACAAGCATATTTAAAAGAGTAGCAGAACACAAATGGAGGTGTATGTAAATGGAAAGTAAAAAATATTGATACTGATGATCAATCCTTTTTTCTCCCAGTATTGTCCTGTGATAACTTTACTACGGTCACCAAGGACTCCAACTACTTCAGGCGTATAAAAGATGCCTCTGCCACCCATGAAGAATTCAATCCAAACATTGCTGCCTGCCTCTGCATGGTATCACAGCCATGAAGAAAATCCAGTACCTTGGAGCACAGGTAGAACACTTTATCTAAAGAAGAGATGGAGTAAGACACACCCTCTCATGCTGTCACACAAGAATTGCTCAAACAATCAAAGACAGTAACAAGTAATAAAGAAGAAAACGTTGGAAATGATGTCTTACATTCTTATGCCTGGTGGACTGAGCAACTTCACTAAAGATAATAGTATGTAATGTGGCAACCATTGTAAATTCCCATCATTTTGTTTTGTGGTGGTGTATCATTTTTGTTGCTTTGATTTTGTGTTCATTGTTATTTTGTTAGTTATTTTTTTAATTTTTAAAATAAAAAAAAATTGCTTCTTTTGTCATCACTGTGTGAGACTGCTGAATGCTGGTAGTTGGTGGCACATGAGCTTTGTATCCAGATAGGTACTGAACAGCTGTGGACAAAATGTCCTTCCCCAAATGGGTTAATTATTTTTACTTGCGATTTCATAGTAGTGTGGTGGGAGCTGGAAGAGAAGCCTTCTCTTATATTCTACAAGGAGTCCTAGACATACTAGGAAGGTGAGTCATTAGCTATGGCCTCACTCTCCTCCAGTTGTGATGATAGATCATGTGGGTTTTTTTTTTTTTTTTTTTGCCTCTAGTGCAGAGACTGACGTGAGAAATGCTGGTATTATAGCATTAGAATCTGTCTATGTGAGAAGAAAATATATTTTAAAAGAAAAAAATAATATGTATGAGTATAGTCAAACATCACATTAGTTAGTATGATTTTTCTCTATCAAAGTTCTTTCTGAGATTTGCAAGATATAGATAACTACTGTCTGATTTTGACAGAATTCAATAAACTTGGTGATCTATTATAAGCTAAAATGAATGTCTACATACTTTATATAGAGTAAGAGGGTGCATAATTCCTGTTCTGGAGCAATGAATGACAGCCTAATATATATTGAAATAAAATTATAATTTTATGAACGCCTTGAAAGGTATTTAAATAGAACAGGAGAGTTCTATATATTTCCTGGACAAAAAATATTGTGACATTACATATAAAATTATTGGCCATTTAAAAACTCATGCACAGATGAATGTCTCTAAAGTATGAAAGAAAATGTAGACTGAAACTTTGAAGTTTTTATTACTGTGTCACAGCAGCTTTTGCAGCTTATTAGCTATGAAGACTACATTAAACACCTAAGTCATATTGTCTTCAAAAGAAGTTTTGCAAAATAGATATTGATGAGCACATATTTAAAGCTGGAAAATAATATACAGAATACTACTTGTTCATAGTTCTGTGCTTCAGGCTGAAGAAAATAATTGGTGTATCTGAAAACAATCTCAGTATACTTTACCACACTCACTCCTATATGTATAATCACAAATGCATTCTTACCATTTTTGATTTTGCTTTTTACCACTCTAGAGAATAAAGCATGTTTATAGAACTGGTATTTGCTACATCTCCTATTTTCATCTTGTCATTCCTGGAGACATAGATAATATTTTTATTGTGCAGATATTTATTAGTGTCTTTTATTTAAATGACAAGTGATCCAAGTTCATTTCATGTGGTATATGGTGGTTAGCAAAATATTTCCTCTTGCCCCATAATCATGGTTTTATCACAATCTCTGTTTCCATGGGCTACAGACTTGCATAATTCTGTGGATGATTCTCACATTTTACCAGCTGTATAATAATTAACCACTTTGACAATGACATTCATTTTTCAGTGTATTCTTCAGGATGTCAGCTCTGTGAGATCATCTGTGACAGACTTTGTGTCCAGAAATTTAAATATAAAAATATTTAACTATATTTATTAATGCATGCTACTTTTAAAAAATTCAGCTGTCAACGTGATATTTTCATACATGGAAAGGTATGAAACTACTTATTCAGATCACATTCATGCTTCCTGTTTCCTTCTCTTGTATAACCCTCTGCCTTTCCATGTATTCCCTCCAGGAAATGTCACTTATTTTAGACTTGCCTTATATGATCCCATCCAGTAGCCATAACTCGATTCATGCCTTTCGCCAGCCTTGTGATACATAAATCTTCACATTTCACAGCAAACCGTCTTCTCCACCATGCTTTGACCACAATCCTGTTTTAAAACAAAATAAATTTTAATATCCCTTCAAACTAATAATATACAGTGTAGCACAACATTCAGTAAATGCTGTGATCTTATAAGTGATTCCCAAAAGGTTTTCCTTACAGTCTAAAAGAAGTAGCTCTGAAGTCACTATATATAGACACACATACATTATGGTTTAGGTCTAAAAAGTTCCCCAAAATCACAAGTTTGGATGGAGCCTAGTTGGAGGAGGTGTGTCACTGGTATGTGACCTGGGAGGCTGTATTATTATCCCTGATTCTATCCTGCAACCTCTGCATGCTGGGTGCCATCAGACGAGCAATTTTTTTCTACCAGGCCTTTCCACTCTACGGTTCTGCTTTGGAGCCAGCTGACCATGGACTGATCCTCTGGAAACTGTGAGTTAAAACCATGAAGTATTACAAAAAACCCTCTTCTTTAATTTGAACGTGTTCAGTGTTTTGTTCCAGAAAAGTAGCTAACACAACACATATTCCACACACTTACCACCTCACATAACTAGGTATCACACACACACACACACACACACACACACGTACACATTTATATGCAAATAAGTGATCTTTTCTCTCATTGGAATCCCAGTTTCATTCTTTAAGGAGTTCGGTTTTATAATTTCTCCCCTGACTTCCAGTTGTGTGGCATAGCGGTAAACAACACAGTATATACCCAGCTGCAGGCAATATAATACAAACATACAAACTGAGTTCCCATACATAGGTTTCAAAACCAAGAAGAGTGCATCTGGAAAGCTAATTATAGAAAGACCATCTCATTTGTTCCTGGCTAAGATATATTAATTACTTTTCTACTACTGTTTTAACTTCTATACTCAGATACCAGGATGCATAATAGTAATAGCCAAAGAAAATGTCTTGACATTTGGTAGCAAAATTTCTATTTCTTAAGACCTAATCATTTGTGAGGTACACCAATATCATCGGAAGATGTGCACAAAGTGTAAAACACATTCATCTACTAGCTCATGTAATGGCATTAAGTGTACTGCCATTGATCTTATTCCTTAAAACACAGCCAAGAGATCTGTCAGAGAAACCCAACAGAATGCTATGAACATAAAGAATGGGCAAAACATTATAAGATTAAGTCAGGAGAGCTCTGTGTCTGTAGAATTTCAGAACTTTTCCTGTTGTTGCATAGATCGTAGTTGGCACATAGTACATACTTCCTAAATAAATATTTTAGGGGATCTTGAAGAGCAGGAATGCCCTTGCAAATCTAGCATATTATTCTATTTTCATTAAAATGAGACTTAAATTTCAAGGCATCAAGACAGTTAGAGATTATTTAAAACAAAACCAAATTTCCACTGTTTTCTAAGCAAAACAGTATTACAGAGCACTATACCCTTGGGATATTTCTTTAAACTTTTATCTAACTTTGTAGATATGGATTCTTTCCCATCTTCATGATGGAATGTGTAGCTTCTTCAGAACAGAAGCAAATTATTTCCACACAGGGTTTCTGCTTCAAAAGAGAGATTTTCTTTTAATCATCTTCTCCTGGAGCAGATTATACTGGAAATTTTAAAATCAAATCATAACTTCAGTATCTCATTTAAAGAACCTTCAATGTACGAACATCTCATTTATTACAAAATTAAATATAAATCTGAGAAAAATATTTTAAAATGAGCATTGTGAGCATTTCATATTACATTTTCAAGAGTAAAAGAGGTTAAATAAGCATTGAAATAAATGTAGAATGCTCATGAAGAGATGACTGCAAAGTATTTGAGAAATAACAGCAAGTGCAATTAGTCATTTTGCTTTGATTCCCTAAAGCTGAAAATTCCATAAATATATGCTAAAGTTTGAGGTGAGGCTATCTTTGCCAACTTCTACAATTTATGAAACAATGAAATCAGACATGCTACTTCTCTACATTATGTGGTATAATTAACTGCAATAGATGGCAATAATTATATGCTGATGCATTTTTTGAAAATATGAAAATGGAATTAATAAATAACAGTATAATGATTATATTTTAAAGGTTAAATTGTTTGATTTCTTTATTGTTCAAGAAATTAAACGTGTGGCTGATTTCCTATTAAAGGTAAGAGAAGATAATTAAAGAGGGTTTAAAGGCCTAATGAAAAAGAAAACGACATTGCATGTTATTTGCTTTAAATTATTTCTCCAATTTAGGTGATTATCTGTCCATCTATAAAGAGAAAATAGCATTTCCATGCTTATTGCAAGTAATAATCACTTTACATCTGTACACAACTATGCATCTGTAAAATGCTGTAAATGTTGAGTAATGATGTTTTTCAGTCTACTTATGAATAGCATCCCAGCTGTGTTCCTTTGAGAAATCAACAAGATGCGGATTCACTACTATGTCAAGCATAAGGCCTTTTGAATAGGATATAGTTTATCAAATAAAGACATTGTAACAGCACAAGTAAATAGCAAATGCTGATTCAGAGAGAAGCAATTTTATGACATATGTTTTAAAGACATGTACTTAAAATCAACCAGCTATTCTATGATTTAAATTTAAATAATAGGCTTTATCATAAGAAAGAATTTAGCATCATTCAATTATGTAATTTATACTTATAAAACAATATTTATATACTGCTTTATATTATGAATTAAATCATGTATAATTTTTATAATCAATTCTCTTAGAAAACTAAAATTTAATCTGATAATATTTACAAAGTCTATTTTTTCTCTTAAGTGAATGTGATATATGGTCAAAATATATTTACGTCATCTTAAGGCAGCATCATACATAAACATAGCAGCCTAAATTGCCTTTAATTTTAGGGAAAAATCTTACACCATAATTTCTTAAGGAGAAACCAGAAGCTTCTTAATTAATATTTAAAATTTTTTCACCATTAATTTTATTAAGTGTCTATGGAAGTAAAACAATATTTCTGAAACTCTTAAATAGTTAATTAAAAAATAAATTAAAAGTCAGAAAGAGAAAGAAAAAAGAAGAAAGAGGGAAGACTAAATACTGTAAGATCTCAAGAAAAGTCTTGAGATAAAGATAAGCTGATATTTTATATTGATCAGTGAAAACCATTTTTGTAGCTTTTCAACCAATGCTCAGCAAATAAACATTATTTTTATGGTTTAAACTCTAGCTATACACTATTTTTCGTAAATGATTGAAGGGATATTTCTTTATGGTTTTGATTTGCAATTTTTCCATTGATTAATGAAGTGGAACTTTTTTTAACACACTTGGCCATTTCTTGAGAAATGCCTACATAGAATATCGCTATTATATTGCTTTATCTGGTTTTATTTTGTATATGGTTTTGGTGTACCTTATACAGGTAAAGGATTTAAGCCTTTTCAGATGCATAGGTTAAAATACTCATTTTTGTGTACTTTAACTCTTCACTTTACCCTACTGATTGCTTTCTTTACCCTTCACAAGGTTGCTATTTAAATATAATCCCACTTACCTGTTTTTGGAATTGTTGCCTGTGTTTTTGGAATCTTTTTCAAGAAAATATTTGCCCATTCAATGTTCTGAACCTTTTCCTACATGTGTTTTTTCTAGGAGTTTCACTTCTTCATTCCCAGGATTATTGAGTGAAGAAATTGTCCTTTCTTCAGTGTGTGTTCTTAGCACTACTATCAGCGATCCTTTGGCTGTGGTTTCCTGCATTTTCTCCTTGGCTTTTTTTTGTGTTTCCTTTGCCTGTTTCTATGGCATTGTGCCAATATCCACTATTTTCACTATTATAACTTTGTAATGTATTTGAATTCAGGTAGTGATGTATCTCTTGCTTCTTCAATATTTTATATTTTCATTCATGATTGATTTAGCTTTTCAGATGGATGTGTTTTATGTGTAAAAATGGAAATATCCCATAATCATGAATTATAGTAGCTAATAATGTTAATATACACTTCCCAAAATGATCAAACATCAATGAGATTTATCAAAATTGCAATGATATTTTTCGTAGAACTAGAATAAAAACAACCCTGAAACTCACTGGAACCATAAAATCATCAATAGTCAAGAGAAACCTGTAATGTGTTAAAGAAAGTAAATTATTTGAAAGAAAAAGGGCACTTTTCAAATGAACTTTTGAAAACACATCTCTTTTTTACTCCACTACACTGATGATATTACTGAGACATGAAATAATTAACAGAAAATAGATAATGTGCTATTGATGGTAGGACTCTGTGTTTCTTCGGACAGCAAAACCAATCACATCATGCCCCTACAAAAAAATTAAGAAGGGTTAGCTTCAGCTCCCTAGGGGAGCTTTCTAGGACTGTCTTTCCATCATAATTAGACCAACTTCGTTAATGTTAAGCTAATATTTCTTTAGAAATTTCTTGACATATTAAAGTCTTCATTTCACATAAAGGTTATTTTTAGAAGTTATTAGCTATTGTAACCAAATGACTGTCTGAATAAAACCACAGTAAATTTTTGCCTCTTCTCAATGTAGTCAGAAACTATTACTTTTTCCCTCCTAAAGAAAGAATGCTTCTTGGGTCATATTATTTCCTGAAATATATTGATTGTCTAGCAACAAGAACTTCTATTTTGTTTTATGAATACTACAGAGTCTCAACACATTCATTCCAAAAATTGCACATATATTTTTGAAAGTATTCCTTTCTTTAAAAAGAATCTCTCTACATTTTGCCTGATCAACACATTTAACGTAAATGTTGTCTCTTCTACAAAACCATTCTTGATATTTTCAATAGTTATATTTTTACTTGTAGTATAAGTATGCTTCATAATTATTATTTCATGGGTAATAATTCCAATATTCCTGGAATAATGGTTTATCAACAACTTGCATTTCATGGGCAGTAATTCATTACTTCAATGCAGATCTTGAATTTTATATAACTATTTTGTCATTCCTATTTGCCATGTATTGTTCAGTCTTCACCATAAGCTATTGTTAATTGAAACATCCATAGATTCTTTACACTTTCAAGTATCTACATTGTGATAAACAGAAATAAGACTGTTGTGGTTTTTGTCTGTGTGTCCCCCCAAAGCCTCCTGCCCCCCTGGGGCAGGCTATTAGAGTTTGAATATGGGTGTGAGAGCTACACCCATCAGGGAGTGGATAGTTTGCATATGTAAGGGAGAGGAAGAAGTGCTTGGGGCACTCCTCCCACATTCCACCCTGGTGTGTGGGTCCTGGTAGCAGCTTTGCTGTGCTGCCGCCCTGAGATGCAGCCCTCTGCCACGTGCCACTCTGCCTTATAATCATGCCTAGTATGGATTGAAACTTCCACGAACTGTAAGCGAAATAAACCTTTCCTTCCTTAATTTTGGGCATCAGGTACTTTGTCCCAGCAGCGAGAAAAAAGTAACCAAGACAAAGACATAGGTAATTGAGATAAGTGTTTCATCATGGTCTTTCACATATGAAAATCCTATAATATACCAACTGAGGTGAAATCATGGAAATTTATTATGGCATCTTTCAGTAAATTGGAAAAAAAATAAAACTTTTGTGGGAAAGGGGGGAAGTGAAAGACTGGAGAAGGCTGTGGAGACCACATGGTGTAACATACAAACTCTCTGCTGGGCGTGGTGGCACACACCTGTAATCCCAGCACTCGGGAGGCTGAGGCAGGAGGATCCTTGTGAATCCGAGGCCAGCCTGGGCTACAAAGTGAGCTCAAGGTCGGCCTGAACTGCTTAGGAAGAACCTGTCACAAAAAGACAAAAAAAAAAAAAAAAAATCCAAGCACGGGTCTTCTCAATTCTCAGACAGTTAAAAATTAGAACAGAGAATGGGAATAGGGTCAAGAGTGTAGGATTAGTGGAAGTTACAGTACTCATTAACAATCTCTCTGAAGTATTTGGTTATCAGTTCTGCGGTTTTGGTGCCCATGTGACGGTGCCAAACTTAAGTAGTGCGGTATTCAGAGAGGCATTTTACATCCTTTTGAATGAAGTGCAGAGCAGTCTTACTGACTCAGCGATTCTACACAACTCGGGACTGCTTTGGAACCGAGGTGACTGCTCGGTATAGAAGACACTACAGGAAATTATGAAGGGGAAAATGTGAAGTGGAATCGAATGCGATGACAATGGACATGCCCTAGGTCACCTGTCTAAATACATTCATGCAAATGCATGAGACGCCTTCTAGCAGATTTGCAAAGTGTACATGTGGTCCGTTCTGAGCGTAGAATTTCCGCTGGATGAAGACCATGCAACCATTTGAAGATGAAGAACAAAAGAATTCACTCATTATTCTGCTTTGATTTTCAATCCCAGGCTTCTATAGACTTGAGAACTGTGCCTAGTTCAACCATTCATTCTTCAGCAATATTTTCATAAAAGAGTATTAAGGAATTTTGTCATCCTCCTTACTCCAATGTAAATAAGATGTGACAGGATTGTCTTCCTGTTACTGACTATTGATTGTTGTCATGGTTTGGGGTGTCTCTGCAAGGGGAAACAATAATATACAGGACACATATTTTATAAGATTATTTATAATAATCACCCAAAGAATAATACACAAGAGAGTACAGGAAATCTGTCCACACACTAAGACCAAGGAATCTAGCTGAGGGCCTGGATCCCATGGAAATGTGCTGCATGAGTCCAGCTAAAGATCTAGAACTCATAACAATGCCTCCCATGAGTCCAACTGGAGGCCCAGAGCCCATAACTATATCTCATGCAGGCCTATTTCATGTGTCTATGCTGGGAAGGCCCAAAGGTCAGTGGTGGAATCTAGGAAGTCTGTGCCAGTGGGATGAAGGATCTGTGCTAGCAGGCTGAGGGATCTGCACTGGAGCCAGGAAGCAATATGCAAAGTAAGAACCAGAGCTACCCCGAAAGGTACCACAGCCATCCTCAGCAACAGTGAGGTCCCAAGCTCCTCTGATGGTGAAGACAGCTGAGTTCCCATCAGGAAAGCCAGTTAACAAGCTTCTCTAGGAGACTGAGCAGTGCACTATCTTCCCCTCTAGAGACAGGAAGCAATGCTCTAAGTGAGGACCAGAGCTCCCCAAAGTGGATTGAAGCCATTCTCAGTGCCAACAAGGTCCCAAGCTCCTCGGAGGATGAAAACAGGAAAGGCAGTTCATCAGGAAAGGCAGCATGATGAGCTCCTCCAAGACAACCAACAGCTTCTTACAGCTTCTACCAGTTCCCAACAGCCTTACTCTGCTCCCAACAGTCTCCCCTCTTCTTCTCCGGTTCTACTTCTTATGCTGCTGGCAACAGTCCCCAGGTGGGCCTCCCACACCCAGCACCACACTTACTCAGTTCAGCTGGGGGTTATAAGTTGAGCACCAGTCATCAATCCACTGCAAGTGTCAATATTAATATGATCGCTAATACAGTTATCTGAAATATGATATTTAAAGTTTGAGCTGAGGTTGGGAATCTCCACCCTTCCACAAGCCATCCAGGGACTTTTGCCTCACTGTACTGAAAAGCCTTATTTCCAAATATCTGGCTGTATAGCTTCAACATCTTTCAAAGCCTTGGTTAGAGACATTCTCACTAAACACTTAATAACTGAATTATGTGCTCCTTCCTACTACTTTTGTTCTTAATTCACTTGGGAAATAATCAGAACATTCTTTCCAAATCACTGATGATGCCCTTATTTAGAAGAGATGGAGGGAAAGTTTTCCTGAGGTAATATGTGCATATCATTGACAATGTAAATATTCCAATCAAGGGTTGACATAGGAATAAAGGAACTTCAAAAATAAAAGTATAGAAAACACAGATTTCTGAAAATTTGCCTGCTCTATTGTACAATGAATCTTGTACGCAAACATTTTCTGTCTGTTGCTCTAAGTTGAAGTTTAATCTACACCACAACACCTGCAAAGGATTCACAGAAAATGCTAAGTGAGGATCGGCAGGTGGAAGGGAAACCCAGCCACTCTAAAACGTGAGACAATACCATGCATTGGAAGATAACACACTTGAACTTGTGAAATCGCCTGCCTGAGTTACAGGGACCAAACTAATGAGTTACACTTTAAGAGAGTTTACTTTTATTGTGCTAAAGTCACTGCTGGTCATAAGAGCCCATCAATTAATACCATATTTAAATTTAATATATAGAAATGAATTAAGCATATTTTAGCTTCAGAGAGATAGCCAAGTTCCAAATCGCCTTTTCATTGAAAGGTAACATTTTTTATTAGCTCAAAAGCTCAATGTGCAAGAGAAGGAACAGCTGGTGCAGATGTCAGAAAATATTCTGTGCTCTGCACCACTCACAGCTGAGGGTGATATCTCGCCTTCCTCACCACCTCAGCGGAGCACAAGGCATGGTCACCTTGATAGAAAGATAACACATTTTGCTCTTTTATTTTGCAAGTACTTCATTTTATTAAAACATCGTGCTCCCTTAGCACAGAAATGGGCATTTAAATAGATGAAAGTGTTGAGGTTCACCTGCTGCACCCCAGAAACACCTGTGGGAGGTGGCAAGATGACCCTGCCCATGGCACCGCTCTGAAGAGAGACGGACAGAAAGGTTACACCGATGGCTGCTCCACACCTTTCATCGCCAAACCTTAAGACATAAAGCGAAACTAAACCCATCGAGACCAAAGTTCAGAAAATGGTCTGCAGAAGTCTTCTTCCACGACTGCAAAAGATTAGACAATTTTCTAAGATTGCCCTGGTTGAAAGCTTCAGTCCTGTGTGGTCTTATAGATGCAAAGCCCTCACAGAGTGAAATTCAGTAGATCATTTTATTGTTTATAAGTCCAAACCCTCCGCAAATACTGTTTGGCTGAGAGTACTGGGAAGTTCTACATAAGAAGGTACCTAATTTATTTTACATTTTGAGTGTGTGGCTTCTCTTTCTCATGTAACATTTGAGGCTCCCTTCACAGACCTAAGTCTATCAGGCAGGAAGCTGTTTTTCACTGAGTATTTTTTGCACTAATATACTTAATTCTCCTCTAGAGCAGTGACTTATGCACACAATTATAAATAAGGCCACTATAAACATTTTATGAACTCATTCTGAGTTCATTATTTTTTACTTATTTTAGATAAATAACTGCTTGTGGAATGGTTACTTTTCTAAGAAAGTCCTCAAGGGGCTGAGGATGTAGCTCAGCAGCACAAGCACCAGCCTGACAAGCGCAAGGTCCTGAGTTCAATTTCCGGTAACATAAAGAAAAAACAAATCTAAGAAACTCCTCAAGCACACTACATGGTAGTTGGGTGTTTTCCACTTCAACCAGCATATTTATATCACTCCCTGGGAATCCACACTTTAAACAGCAATTTGAAGATTATTCGGTTTTAATTATTCTAGTAGGAATAGACTGTAATATCGATGTTATTTTAAACTGTATTTTTTCAGTGACAATGATGCTGTGTGTTTTTACCCAGGCTTATTGTAAATATTCTTATTTGCAAAAATTTTTAAGATTTTGGGGAAATTTATTTTTCACTACTATAGAAATTCTTATATAGAATTAATCTTACTGAATTGTCAAATATGCGCCCTTTAAGGGTGTTTAATTTTCTCCCTGTGGGCTGTAGTGTTCATACTGACACTCTCTATCCATGAGAAGAAATGTTGATGAATTCAAAATTGTAGTTGTTTCCTTTATTGTCATTTCCTTATCTGTATATTACTGTTTGCTTAACCTTAGGCAGAAATATACTCTGTTATTCTAGAAGCTTCAGGAGTATGTTTATGCCTAGGTGTATGATTTCCGCTAAACTGGTTTCTGTGATATGTGATTGAATTTTGTTCTCCTGCTCTAGTGCACATTGAACCCAACCCTTTTGTACTGAGCTATATCCCCGGTTCTCAAAGCTAACATTCTTTCTTTCCTTCTTTGCTTTGAGCCAGAATCTCAGTAAGTCCCCAGGTTGTCCATGCTGGGCTCAAACTTGTGATCCTTCTGCATCAGCATTCCAGAGTGCTGGCATTCCAGTCAAGCACCATAATGTCCAGCTAGAAGTGTGATTAATTTTTATGAATTTATCTAAATTAACATAAAGTCTCTCACAACCTTTCAGAAAACTTTGCTGGAAAGACATTTTTCTTTAAATTGATTGAGTTGGATTTTCTTGGTCAACATTGTACTATTCTTAAATATATACATCTCTTTTAATAATATCTTTAATTTAACTTTGAAAACCCACAAGAAGACATGACCTCACGCCTGCTAAAATGGTTCTATCAAAATAAAAAAATAGTCAGGTTTGGTGGTGTACATCTGGAATCCTGGCTGTCAGCAGGCTGAGGCAGGAGGATTGTTGCCAGTCTGAAGCCAGTCTGGGCTCTGTAGTGCATTCCGGGGCATCTTGAAGCACATAAGGAGACATTTCTCAGTGAAACTCACAAAAGAGGCATAAAAAAGATGCACACTAACAAGTGCTGGCAGAGATGGTGACAAAAGAGGACATTTGCATATTGCCAGTGGGAATAAGAATTAGTATAGTCAGGGAGCTTCCTCCAAACAGTCCAAAGAGAATCACTGTATGATCCAGCAACTCTGCTTCTTATTCAAAGGAGCTGAAATAAGATGTGGAAGGGAAGTCTGCACGTGCCCATTTCCTGAGCTCTGTTCAAAAGAAGGAGGTTATAACAGAAGCCTAAGTGTCTGTCAGTGGCAGAATGCAGGCAGAACTGTGACACACATGTGCAATAGAATAATACTCAGCCTTGAACAAGGTGGCCTGCTGCCACTCATAGTCACCTGGCTGGAGTGGGAAGACACTCTCTTATGTGACATGGCCCCGGTGGAAAGACAGACACAGCAGATTTTGATCTAGATGAGAAATCTCAAACAATCAAAATTAGAGATGCAGAGAAAGGACCACGTACCAGAGGTTGGGTGTGCGAGGGACGGGAGGTGAGTACGGGCAGCTACAGTGACCCAGTTGCACAGCGGCTGTGCTTGGCTACTTCTCAGGTCTACTGCACATCACTGAACGCAGCGCAAACTTCAGCGCTGTCGCATTCATCATCGCTAGGGGTCGCTCACCCATGTTCTCATCATGAAAAGTGCACAATACTTAAGTTGATGCAGAGGCTATTAATGTAATCATTTCCCATGTATTAAAATTATACCATCATTTTGAATCCAATAATAGAATTTGTCACAGTAAAATAATGAAATAAACCAACATGATTTTATTATAACTACAAACTATAGCATTGCTATTGTATCAAAATAATTGATGGTTTTATCTGCTCAGTTTCTTTGTTTTCATAAATTTTTGCTAAAATTCTACTGCTACTAATATCGTCTTGGAAGCTTTTTTTACTTATATGAATGGAGTAATGGCATCTACATTGTTTTACATGCTAGAACTAATCGATGACAACTCTTTATAAACTAAGTAGACAAGGGAGAAGGAACACGAAGACACCATACCCACTTGGGAAAATAAAGCCTATGAGTTACCATCACCTGTCATAAGAAAAATAATCGCATTTGTCCTGAGAGTCTGTGTGTCTAAACAAAGGCCTCCTAGGTGATTTCAAGGCAAAATACCATCCCAAAGGGGGTAACATTAATGTTTTAAATGTGACTTATCCTCTTTGATATGCTGTAGGTGGTACCTTGTAGGTTAAAACAGTAGGTAGGAAACCACCTCACATTTAATCTCCATGGAGACTTGAACTGACACTCACACTGCTATTCCAGCTATTGCCACCTTCAAACAGAAGACGATATCTGTGAAAGCTGCAAATAAACACATAAATTTGAAGACACTACATGTAAAATCTCTACAAAATCCTATGTTGCTGACGGAATTTCTTTACTTCAGGGTCATATTGGTGTTTATCCATGATTTCATGATGCGCTGTTTCTGCCTCAGAAAGTTATCTTTAAACACAATTTTTAAAGAAGTGACGTTGTGCTCTCTTCGACAGTACATATACTAGAAAAAAAAAGAAAAGACAGCTGAGCTTGCATTAATACCACAAAAACCTTACTGGAATGGACTTTTCTTTGCATCAAGTGAAACATCTACTTCAAGAAAATGAAGATAATGTCAATGTTACCATATGCTTGTTTTTCACAAGTCATCAACAGAAAAGTTGTTCCTGGGCTATTGCTAATTTGTCAGCAATTATTAATAGATTTTGGCACTGACAGATTTCCCCCTGGGGTTTAGCCCTCAGAAAAGCTCTGGATACAAAGCTTATCCATAAGCAGCTGTTGCTATCATTAACTGTGCAATGCAGGTTCGTTTTAAGTGTCGCTATTCTGGAGGAATTTTTAAATCGTCATAAAGTTGCTTTGAATTTTTTAAATATTAAAATTATGAATCAGAGTGGATGTAATTTTGTCGCAATATTTTTAAAAATATCGGTTTTTAACTGAGCCCTTCTTTCTATTAATGTTTCACAAAATATAGCTTAAAAGATTAAATAACTAAAATTTCGTACTAGTCATAAGCGATGAACAGTGTCGGTCCCCTCGATAACTGTGCCTGGTTCAGCGGTGACTTGGATGTTCTTCGCTGAGCTCACTTACATGTGTCCAGATTTTCTAGTGTAGCTGCTTACCCTGGGTGCCACATTTAAAATGAGAGCACCTCAGCTGCACTTCACATGTGCTACGCTAAGAGATGAGTCCATGCATATTTCCATTATTCAGCTGAAGGAGCAAACCCCAAATATATGGGTGTGCTTCAAACTCCAGCTTGCACGATGTCTGCTAACACCGAACTGGTTAAATCAAAATTCTTGGCTGTTTCCGAAGTCATGTCATGGCCATGTCAAGGGGATATGGCAAAGGACAAGTTCAGCGAGGGGTGTGACATAGGAATTAATGACGGAAATCTACATTGAAAGGCCTTAAGCTTACATTTACGTCTATGTTTTACATTTCTTGTATTACATATGTGTGTTGAGTTATACCAGCAATCTCCTAGCTAAGTCAGGATTACAAGGTCAAATAATATTCCCTGTTTTTATGCTTACCCATGTACTGATACAAGGAACATAGAAGAAACTGCTGTATTAAGACAGTTTTCAATAAGAATAGTGTACCAGATGCATGTTTATTGAAGAAAAATTTAAATTGTCTGGATTTCTTGTTCTGTTCTCTATAAGGATGATTTATCTTAAACATGTTATTATTAATGTCATTTGTCTATAAGGGCATAGAATAGGATGCATGATGTAGGTGTACACCAAATTAAAGATAAACCAGCTCATATCAGTCAGTACTGAACACGAATCTTGTTCTATCACCACAACACCGTGTAGCAATTAAGATGAGAAAAACAACAAGGAAAGAATGTTTAGTAGATCAGCTGGACACAGGAGAGACGCTGGGGTAAACAGAAGTGTGGTCACAAAAAGGATGAAGGTATTAATTATGCAGATTACATGTTATGTTTGCATTCTAAATATTAAGATTATAATAGGATCTAAAATGTTATTGTCTTCAGCGATAAATAGGGGAGTGTAATTGTGGTATTTTTTTTTTTTATTTACAGCAATAGCAACAAGAAAAAGTAGTTTTAGCTAAAATTTCTAGCAGGAGGAATATTGGTCACATAATCCACTACAGAATACTTTGTAGGAAATTCATGGTTTACAGATAAGGCAAAGTAGTGGCAATGTCTTCCTAAAGGAAAAAGCTATCATGAAATTTTCTTACTTTCTAAAATAGGTGAAAAACAAAGAATGCAAAAGATAAATTTTTTGCATAATTATTTGTAGTAAAATGACATGCTAAAGCATGCACACATGCTGGTTTGGTACCATGAAGATATACTTATTCCACTGTACAATCTTGAGGGATGGATGGTGCAGGAACTGGAGATTTGCTACAACATTGTTTTTTTAGTGTACATAAAGAACAAGAAATGGAAACTCGATTGTGTCCTTTTTTATTTGTAGACCTAGAGTTACATCTCACAGTGCGGCATGATGCTGTGAACTGGGCAGAGTACATGCTGGACAACGTTTGCCACTTAAAATCAACATTATTTACGAAAGACAAAAAAACATTCACACAATAGCTTATTTTCTCCAAAAAATAGAATATTTAGTAGAACAGAATATTTAATACTAATAGAATATTTAATACTATTTGTTAATGTGTTCTTTAAAAATGAGCCTGTGAAATATGACAAATACAGAAAAATACACCTAATTAAAATATAAATTTACCAGTGAATTATCAAAATCTGAACTACATGCAATCAATACCAAAGTAACTACATAAAATAAGAGGTAACTAATCAGATTTCTATCACAAACTGTCTCCTAACAATTATCTTCTTTCCTTTAGAATTGTTAGGATGTTTCTAACATTGTACTTAAAGTGGCAAAATCCCCCAGGATTATTTATTTTGTGAAAAATGATTGAATTATACAGATATAATTAGTGTACATATTTTACCCTTCTGTTTAAAAACAGCTACAAAGCTTTGTTGTCAAGAAGTCCCATAAGTGTCCTTAATTATTATTCTATCAGGGAGTATTTGCTTCCAGTATATGTTAATTTCAACTATGACTTCTCTCAGCAGAACAATAAAAACATACAAAAAAATAGATTAATTAAGATATAACATGAGAGCATTCGGGTGGATATTGCTTTCTAGATAATCTTAGTCTTTCAGCTATATTAGCCTGGTTTTGTTTTTCCTACAAGTAAGCAGATCAGTAGTCGATATTAAGACGCTGTAACAAAGTAAAGGAGAAAAGGATGTGGATCCATCTGGCAGATATCTGTGTAGATATATTTGGTTGGAATTTGTCAAAAAATGTTTTTCTTTCAAGATAACAGTGAAATCTTACAGTGACGGATGGGATGGCGCTGACGAGAGCTACAGCTATTAGATATTTGATAAATAATTGTTTCGAAGAAGGAAGGAAAGGATCAAAGTGGGGATGGAAAGAAAGAAAAAAAGAAAGAAAGAAAAGGTAAGGGAGAAAGGGAGGGATGAGAGGTGGTAAAATGCAGTGAAACTCAGTAGGCTGTCCCCTGCCTGTAATCCCAGCATGAAGGGAGGATGAGCCAGGAAAGACCTGAATACTGAGTCCCACCTAGGAAATTTAGAAGACACTGTTTCAAAATGAAAAGGACCAGGAGTGTCTCTGAGTAGCCGAATGATCCCTAGTATCACAAAATTCCTCAGTCTCTCTCTCTCTCTGTCTCTGTGTGTGTGTGTGTGTGTGTCTCTCTCTCACACACACATACACATGCACACACGCTTTCACAAAACACAGACAATGAGATGCTGTGGACAGGACTATATAGCACTGAATTTATATCCTTGATACACCATTGATATACATTTTGAACCTATGGAAACTAATTTGGGGGCTTGCCATCCTGAAACACGAGCCACATCACCACAGTTATTGGAAGAATTAAATAACATATTGCATGTAAAATTCTTATTTCAGTTCTGCATCTAATTGTGCTGAATGAAAGACAAACATTGACATCTGTGTCCCTGAGAACTGTCCGTTGTGAAGATGTGTTCTTTGATGTGGGTGATATAGTTTGGAAGGACTTATTGAAATATCTGTGAAGGTACTTTATAAATTTAAGAGTATCATGATGTGTTAGGCATTTATTTTAAATAATGCTTTTATGATTCAATGGACACTGTCTTCTGAGGCTGGGCCAGAATAAAAGAACAGGCCAAGAGGAAAAAGCCCAGCACTTTGATATATAATAATCACAAAATTCTCACTGGGGCAGACTAGATTCAGAAAGCCAGATAGGCTCATTCTCCACAGAAAACGACACTTGCCCAAACTGGCCACCTATATTTTTCTCTCTAAGCTCATTAAAGTAGCTTTCCTCAATAGGAAATTTAAACTAGTAAGGAAATATATACCTTAATACAAATAAATAAAAAGAAAACTGAAAATCAAACTTCTCATAGACTAGATCTAAGTTTTTAGAAAATAAAAAATACTAAGTAATTAATCTATAGAAAGATCATATTCATCTTTGCTTTCCAACATAAATAGTTCTTAGTTTTCCAGGCTGTTATGGTTTGTGTCTTGGTGTCCCCCCAAAGCCTCATGCGGTCACGGGGCAGGCTTTTGGAGTTTGATTGATTATGGGTGTGAGAGCTATACCCACCCTGGGGTGGATAGTTTGTATATGTAAGGGAGAGGAAGAGGCTGCTTGCCGCCATTCCTTCCTTTTGTGTTTGTTGCTTTTGCTGTGTTCTGCCACCATGAGCTGCAGCCCTCTTCCGTGTGCCACTCTGCCTTGTAACCTGACAAGTATGGACTGAAACCTCCACAAAGTGTAAGCGAAATAAACCTTTCCTTCCTTAATTTGGAGTGTAAAGTATTTTGTCCCAGCAACGAGAGAAAAGTGACCAAGACACAGGCCTAGATTATAATTCATGCCTTTTTAATAATGTAAGGAATTTCTTAGTTCAAACAAATCTAACTTAGTTTTTTTAACCAAATATATTTTTGACTTAAATCTTTAGTACTTGTGATTTAATCTCAATAATGAAAATTATCTCAAATCTTGTACACTTATTTTTAATGCATAAAATGTGCTATAGATTAATTCTTAGAAATGTTTTCAGCTCATCAAATTTATTTTTGAAAATAAGGAAAAAAATTCTAAGTTTTTTCCTTTTTGCTCAAGCAAATTAACCATATTTTTAATGATTTTTCTGAAATGTTCTTTTCCCTTCACTTCTTGGCAGGTGTGACTGCACCCAGCCAACAGTACTGAAAACAAGATGACATCAAAGACATCAGTAAATGGATAGAAATTTTAGTTTCACAAACTCCTGATGCCAACTGGATGCTGAAAGCAAGTCTCGAAGTTAGACTCGATCTTCTACCCCAGGATCCCATCAGCAATTTTCTAATTAGGACTCATCTTCCCTGAACATACACATTCTCTTCATGTACCATTAAAATCAACCACAAGCAAAAGTAAACAGTAGTGTTTCTCATTTTTCAATGGATTTTTCAAGAATTAACCTGCTTATGGTGACAGAAAGTCATTTGTAAATCGCCTGCGAGCAGCACGTCAATGTCCACACTCCAGGGATAAGAAGACCTGATGAAAATAATCTTGCAGCACCGCTCCAACAGGGATGGTGACAACACTGGGGAAGGTGAAACAGTGACCTTTGGTGGCAACAAATAGAGAGGAGCTGAGACAGAGGGAACTCTGCCTGGTATCCTGGTGAGGGACGCGAGCTGAGGGAGGAGGACCTGGGACGGCTGGGACCTCAGCGCTGGTCCCTAGTTTGGCTGATGAGAGCTGAGCAGAGTTTGCTGCAAAAAACAGGGCTTCTAAGTGTGCAGGAGAGGGTCAGGGATCAGCTCCCCTGGTCTTAGGGTGGAAAGGAGGGCAGGAAGGGCATGGTCTGGAAGCAGCAGGCTGGGGGGATGACTAGTGTGGGTTCTCCACATATGGTCAGCCAGGCACCTCCCGCCTCACTACTCCAGCACGCTGTAGTGCTCACCTTGTGGAGGATGTCTTAGAATAAGCAGTCATGGTAGCAAGCGCGAAAAGGCGCATTCAGACCCTAGGAACACTACACAGAGAGTGCAATTATTCCTGAAGTGTGTGCATGTATATATATATATATATATATATATATATATATATATGTAAATATAAATTTTGTATTCATTTTAGGGACATGTTATGTCATTTCTAGTCAGTCTAGTCTATTTTGAGGAAAAGAGTAATCATGAAAAGCATTAATGTACATGGAAAAGACAGGCCATAAGTCCAAGTAAACAACTACTTGCAAAAGTGTAGATAGAAATTTCTAAGTATAAGTTAGTAGAACTTAGAATTCAAATAGGACTAGAAAAAGAAGTCCTATCCTTCGGTGTTCACAAATCTGCCCAACAAATCGAAGTAGGTTATAGGAACATAGTTATAGAATATAAAAGGTTCTTGAAGTAATCTGGATTCTGTTATTTTGATCTTTTGATTCCGTTCCTGCTTTTCATTTAATAGGCACAGAGATAGTGTGAAACCCAGGCACGGGAAGGGTAATTCCGTGCTTCGAAGTGGACTTCACACTTGATGTTTATTAGTATTTCATGAGAGCTCTTTGCGCACATTGGCTGAGTTGAATAGGTTCCAGATAAAACCATTTGTGCAACCGTTCTCAGTGTTTAATCGTAACATTTTGGTTGCGGGCATGGGAGGAGGAAGCAGCTCCATGAGGGGTTCATTCACCTGGACCCAATAACTGACATGAGCTGCCTGTGCCCTGGTCAGGTGCACTTTCCCTTTGCTTCTTTTTTTTTTTTTTTTTTTTTTTTGGTTTTTCTCCGGTACCAGGAACCGAGCTCACGACCTTGAGCTTGCCAGGCAGGCGCTTTTGCCGCTGAGCTAAATCCCCAGCCCCCCTTTGCTTCTTATTACCTACAAAGCTTTGATGCCCTGGAGAAATAAAGTCTGAAAAAAAAATGCTGTGTAATTAAATAAAAAACAAGTGGTGATATACAAACAAGATATTATATTTTTTAATTTAGATAAATATATAGAGAAGTAATGAAAATACTAGAAAGAAGGACGTAAGCATTAATTCATTGCACTAAGGAGTGATGGAAGGATCAGAAAGTGGCTTCATTCACTAGAGATGAAAAATGAAAACATAAATTGAAGTAGGAAACATCCCTTTGTCTACTTGGGAGTATGAAGACAGTAGAAGCCAGCATTAAAATTCTTGGATATTTAATAATAATCCAAATATTTGTTATTGGGCTGTTTATTACTGTATAAAAACCTATCAGTAGTATCATGTAATAAAGAATGTAACATATTCATCAATAGAAATGTTATTTTAATGTGTTTTGGGAATACATGTGTTTTAAAGCATTTCCTCTTCATTTAATATTTGTTTGATTTGCTTTACTTATTTAATTATATTAGTTATATTTACTTAGTTTTCTAATATATGTATATATTTCATACCTTTTTCTTTCTTCTTTTAAATTTTGGTAAATCTAAACTAAGTAATGGTATTTTACAAATAGAGTTTCTAAAATTGGATGCCAATTTAAGAAGAAAAAATGTAAAATAATTGTAACTGTAGAAATTCATTTGATTTTAAGAATTCTTAGTATGGAAATGTACACAAATCCAAGAAAAACTACTGAAATATTAATTTTATCCAAAGAAGGTAGTACTACTCATACTAACACCATTATGCTAGGTCTGGACCTTCCCTTGATGCCTCCTATTAACATGACTCAGACCTAGCAATTATACCTTTGTTAAGCATCCTTAAAATCATTCAAATTGAATTTGTCATCCACTTAATGCCAGGATGCAAAGGGCTTAGAATGGCTCCTTTTCTATCTGTTTCCAAAGTCGTTTTCACACAATTGAACAGTTTACTTGGTTGTAATACCACAGCATAGGATCACCTGTCTACTAGACTGAGGATGTGTGTTATGCCAGAGAAGAAAGATGTGTCCATAGTTTTAAGGTTTTAATCACATTTTTATTCAAACATAATCATAAAAGAAAGTCAGAAACAAAGTACATGATAATATATCTTTTAAGAAATGAATTTGAACTTAATATAAGGGATGTTTTGCCATTTTAGAAATAAACATTTATACTTTATACAAAATAAAATCATTATAAGTCTCTAGTTTTTAGAAGTGCTGAATAAATCAGATTAAATTATGCAGAGGCTACATGGAAACTACAACAATTGAAAGGTGAACTCTTTGTAGGGGTTAAGAAATACTTTGCAAGGGCTTTGCATATTGTCCTTGCATTAGTCAACTTTTCTGCAATATATGTGTCCATTTTCCTGTCACACATACACAGTACACCATAAGGGAAGAGATGTTCATTTGACTCATGGTTCCAGGAGATTAGTCAATGGTTGGTTGGCTCCTGACCACAGGCAGAAACAGACTGGGGGGAGAAAATGGTGGAGCAAAGATACCCAGGCCATGGCAGCCAGGTAACATAGCAGGGGAATAGTGCTGGGGAGAAGGAGCTTAGAAGTTGCGTATTATCCAGAGTTAAACACCTCTGACCAACACAGAAGATGTTTCACTAATCCAAATACAATTAAGCTGGGGCTGGGGATTTAGCTCAGTGGCAAAAGCGCCTGCCTGTCAAGCGCAAGGTCATGAGTTCGGTTCCAGGTACCGGAGAAAAACCAAAAAAA
>NW_004955403.1:6244222-6264552 GCF_000276665.1 Chinchilla lanigera
AAAAAAAAAAAAAAAAAAAAAAAAAACAAATACAATTAAGCTTAAACAATACACTCACTGAGACAAAATATCTGAGAGAAACAGTTTTTTAAAACTTTTTATTGGTTCGTGCTTGGAGTGCATAGGATTATATTCCTCACGAGCTGTTGATCTATGTACAAAAGATATCTAATTCTTTGGAGGAAAACAATAAAACACCAAATATTTGGTTTGGTTCATAGTGTCTGTTTGTGATCACTATGTTTTGTTTTTCTTCTGGACCTGTGGTGAAGTTTCCATTAGTCCCCAATAGTCCATTCATTTACATCCATCAATATGTTAATTAATTGACATGATTGGAGCTTTCAGACCTAATTACTTCCCAGACCTCCTCCTCTGAACATTGCTACCTTGAGGACCACACTGACACATGAGGTTTTTGGGAAACTTTCCAGATGTGAACCATAAGAAAGCTTAACCTCCACTTAGGTTAGATATAATAGTTTACATCTTTTTACACTAAAACTATGAATCCCTCTCAACTTATGGTGAGAAAATGTTTAGACATGTTTATGGTTCCCTTTGTGGTCATCTATTAAGTAGGGCAGTGACCCTAGGGCATGTTATCTTTCTACATGTGTCGAGTGTTTGTGAAATTCTTTACAAAACCACAAACATCTCAGAAGTACATATTGGAAGACTTTTCTCTCTAGAGTTCAGCATAGACAGATCTTGCCATATTGATTCACAGTGCAACTTGACTCAGAAGATTGTTAAGAGATAATATGACAAATGTGTTGAGGTGAAATAAAACAAAATCTAAAACTCAGTGAAACAAAAATATAATTTTAGGACACAAGTGAACACTCCAGGAGGGATTTCTCTATGTCTTCTGGGCTTTGCTCTGATTTTGATAGCCATTCATAGCCAGCAACTTCCTGTCTGGACTCCTTCTTGTGGTTTGCTGGGAAAGAAATGGCAGCTCTGCTGCATTGCCACTATGTATTCTTGATGTTGTTGCTGGTTCAGCTAATGTTTCAAACTAATTTCTAAAAAATGCGGTATTTCCAGGCATCTGGATAAGTTGATGCACTGAACATCTAATTATCTTCACTCTAAAATATCATTTATGGGTCAGAAAATGGGTGTGAGAAAGAATATCATAATTTAAGACAAGATCAACATTATTAGTAAATCAGTGGTTTAGAGATACCTGAAGGATGGGAGTAGAGGACTACATCTTGATGGGGAGAAAAGGGAATAGCGGAAGCATCAAACCAAGAACAAGTACAACAGAGCAGCCCCTTCCTTACCAATAAGCCACAGGAAAGGTCCAGACAGGAAGTTGCTCTTCATGAAAAATTATCACAAGAAGAGTGAAACCCAGAAGAGTTAGCTTTTACTGAACTTATTGTGCCAGTTGGCTTTCATGTTTCTGGGACAGAGTGCCTGCTGTGTACACAGGGATGAAAAGAAATGGTCCATCTGTCTCTTAGTTTCATAGGTTCTAGTCCATGGTCAGCTGACTCCATTGCTGGGTGTCTGAGCTGAGCAGAAGTTCACGGCAGAGGGCGTGGTGGGGTAAAGCTGCCCCCTTCACAACAGGCAAGAAGGGGAGCCCCAGAGAAGGGTGCCAGGGAGGGATGAGACCTTCAAGGCATGCTGCCTCAGGGGCAACCTCACCTGGACCCACTCAGCCCACACCACACATTCAGTGTTGAAACCAGTGTACTATCCCTCTGCTGAGTAAAACACCACACCACCCAACCCCTTGTCCAGGAGTTTCTGAATCCCGCAGCACAGACAGTTAAGGTGACCTGCATTGGCTTCCGTGGGCCAGTCCTGATGTCCTGCAGTGGGTGCTGTGTCCATCTCTACTTCACAGATGATGAAACAGCACCATGTCACCATCCAGCTCTGTGTGGAATCTGGGATGCTACACACTGGCATCTTGGACTGAGTTCTTACCAACTACACTATCTGCTTCCTCTACAGAGTAGGTGAGAAGTCAATGTGAAAAGACAATCTTGTCTCATGTCAGCTGCCAGAGTGCTGAAATGTTCCCACCAGCTGAAAATTTGCATTAATTTTTCTTCCCCTTCCTCTATATCATTAATTCATAGAATTAATCCTTGTGTTTGCACATGATCTTATTATCAACATTATATTTGTACAGATGTATATTTTCATATGTACTTTGCATCTCATTTCCATGTGTATATTAATCATTTTGTTGTTAGCACATGGTAAAAGACATATTTTAAATATTCAATATTTATTCAACAAATTAAACTTAATGCAGATGATATTTCTAGTGACAAACATGGCTATAGTAATCAGAAAAATACAGAACTCATTTGTAATAGAGAAAGATGCATACAAGTTAATAGTATTGCAACTTAAATTTACACAATCAGTACAGAAACAAAATAACCATAGTCATAAAGTAAACACAAATATACCAAGAAAAGTAAGCAGAATTTTGTATCAGTAGTGGATTATGATAATGTATGTTTTGTTTAGTAGAATTTTTCTGAATTCTAATAGACTAATATGCAGATAAATAATTAAGAGACACGAAGTTGAGTTTAGATTTACATAGCCTTCATTGATTTTCAGGAAAATACATAGGTTGAAAATAGAACAAAACCACACTTTACATTTTATTTGGAAAAAGTGGTCAAATGTATTCTTAAGGTTTTCTGCTGGCACACTTTAATGCTTCTCAAAAGCATAGACATCCATTCAGAAATGTTTTTTCCCCCATGGTGATCAAACCCATAACTACTAGCGCTAGTATCACATATTGCAAGTGTCAGGAGAGGACCTGTCAGGTTCACTTTGCTGTATAGCAACTATGTGAATACCAGATATTAATCAGGGTGTCACAAAAATCTTCCTGCACTATTTCTTGACATGCTTTTATCTGCGATCAACTTTCATTATGCAAAATGCATAAATTCTAAGAGGAATATGAAAAGTTAGCATTCTATTTCAATATCTGCAAAATGCTTTCTGATAATATATTGTCAAAACCACTGTCATTTTCAAATTCTCTTTCAAATGTATATTGTTTTTATTTTTAAGACCATGTTAGGCAATTGATCTAGACAATACCATTATCACATGCATGAAATATAATATAAATGAATTTCAAGAATTAACAAGATACATCTAAAGACTCCAGAACAACCAAAAACAATACGGAAAGCACAGTTGGAAGTTATTGAGCACTTACTGTGACTGACTGGTAATTCATTCAAATTTTATTTTGATTATTCAGTGTGTTTTATTATGCGTTTACTGCGTTTTAAAAATATTCTTGCAAAAGTCTTTCTGGTAAATGTTATTTTATTTGGTTTAGTGAAAATTCTTTTTTCAAAAAATTAGTTTTTTTTCTACTTCATTCAGCATAGACATTCTTTATTTTCCTCAGAAAGTTCAGCCTCAGGGTGTCATGACAACGCTGCTGTATTATAGAATATAAATAGTACCCCAGTCTCCCTCTCCCCTCATCCCTATAAATTCATCTCTAATGACTGAGGAACATGCACAGACACTCACAGATAAATCATAGTTTTGCAAAGTCCTTATTTTCAGCATGAAAAAAGGACTCCAATTTGGAACCCATTACTTATAGTTCATTTATCTACTGGCCTAGAAAAAAAATGAATAACCTCATTATAGCTTAGCTTTGTCTTACACATACAAGAAATCTTTCATCATTATAGTATAGCAGTTATCTTGAATAAAAAGTGAAATTATTCTTTTAGCAGACTGTCTTCCTCTCTACTTATTAGGCAGTGTTAAAAGAACATTTCTTACAGAATATGCCAATGGCTGATTGGATTTTCAACACACTACATTGAACTGACTGCATATTAAACTCACTGAGTTTTCCAAGTTGTCTTATTCCTCATTCTACTTTTTTCTCTTTTTAACTTTAGAAAGCACTAAGAATGTATTTCATGCTATTTGCATTTTAGAAGTTCTGCCTAGTCCTAGCTTCCATTAAACCAGAAATCAGATTCAATGAATATTATCTTGAAATTGCTATAATTCAAGCATTATATATCCTTATTATTAGATGCACAGATAGGGAACATATTTGAAAATGAATGTGCCCAAAAAAACGTTCATGGAGAATATAGGCAAAAAGAAAATGTTCATGGGGAATACAGACAAAAAAGCACCTATTGTTTTATTTTTATAGACTGTTGAAAAACACCATTTATGTTAAAATGTGGATGACTTCAGAAAGAAAATGAAGTATATACTGGTGAAGTTGTACTGTGACAAATTGACAGGACAGACTTTGTAATGATCAAGTAAAGGAACCAAGTGTAGAAGAGTAAACAGACAATGTACATCAAATAATTAATGCAGTTTTACCTTCAAATGGCCCAAACCGTGGTACACCCATTACCCTGCTAAGAGTAATTTAGAATGAGAAGTTAGATTTACTTCTTCTTACTGAAAGGTACATTTCAGTGGTTAAGACCCAGTATCCACAAAGGTCATTTGAAAAACTAAAAGTGTGATAAATTTTTTTATGGATAGCTTCAAGTATGTGCAGAAGTTAAAAAAAGTACCAAAATAAAGCATGAAATCTTCTCCACTCCTTGGTACTTACCCGAACATTTTCTTGTAAACATTTTTAAATATAAATCCAAGACAGCATGTCTAACAGAAAACATTCTGATAGAATTGCAAAATCAAAATGACAGTCACCAAAATTGAAATTAATTCTTTACTATTATCTATTATCCAGCTACCACTCTACTAAATGTTAGTAAGACAAATGCAAACAAAACAAAACAAAACAAAACAAAACAAAAAACAAATGCATTCTTTTTAAAGTTACTTTGTTCTAATTAAAATTCAAATGATTTTTAATTTTTAACTTTATTGAGAAAAATTTCTAAATTGCCTTTTTCTTCAATTGCTATTGCTACTTCAAACTATTTACTTGAGGTGCAGCCAACATACAATATCCTGTGATTATTTAAAGTGTACAGTTTTATAACATCCACAACCACGAATCTATCACAGCTAAGAAGATAAGTATGTCCATGGGTCAATCATTAAATTATTGAATCTCTTTTAATCTTTAGAAGTTCATCTGCCTTTTTGTCCCACAAGTATATACCTAGTACCTGTTAAGGCGTACCTGGGACGCACTGGCTATGGCGGCCACTCGTACCCTCAGTGCCTCTGTGGATTTTGCCATTGTCCATGCAGCGTCTATTCCTTTCCTTAGGGTTTTTCTTTAAAAACCTCAGAACGGATATTCTGACCTAGATGGAACATTGGTATTAATGCCACTGTGAACTAATTAAAACCAAGTGCATACTGTAGAGTTCTTACATCCCTCCCTGTGTACAGTACCCCTCCAAACACCACCGTGTATCTCTGTCCTAGTGTTTTGTAGTGCAGTGGGATGGGGCTTTGGCTCCTCTACAATTGATCACTGGGTCATCATGCAGGGTTTATGTCTCTGTTCTTTTCCTGGTCCCTTCTTTTCTCCCGCTTCTGGGATCCTGGCACTACAGTCACGGCGCAAGGATTTGTTTATGGCGAACGCAAAGTAGGACATTTACATCTGCTACCAATCAAGATTTGGTCAATTCCTTAGTACCTTTAACTGAATTCCTCCAGACATCTTAAAGTCTCAAACAGTTAATTCTGATATTTTAGTTGATTACAATTCTTTGGACCATGAGCTCCTTATGATAGGGCTTTATTTTCTTCCTTACAGCAATAAAATCATGTGTTTTAATACAAGTATTAGATGGATTTTATTATACATATATGTTGCAAAATATATTAACATTAATAACATTTGGGGGATATGAACCTTTATAATTTGAAGATGTGTATTAGCTAGTAGTATTACTAGTGCCAGAATGATTATATGGGGCTTCCTTGTACTTAAAATGTAATAGAGCATTAAAATAAACACTAACTTATATTTACATTATATGTTTACACAGATTCTGTGAAAGGTAAAAATTAATTAAAACTTGCACATGAACATTTTTGATCATATTAAAGAGAGTCTTTGGAAGTGTAAGTTATAAAATTTGAAATCAGTTTTAAAGTTTATCTTTTTTAAGTTAATCTTTTAAATTCAAATATAAAAACATAAATTTGCACATATTCACAGAGTAAAATGGAATGCTTTATCATTATGGAAAGGTTAATAAAGGGAAGCTTGTTTGTCTCTTCAAACGTTGATTGTTTTGTCACCATGAAAGCTTTCACAATCCTTTCTTTCAGTGCATCATTATTATCTAGGCCCATTCTGCTACATAATAACACGCCAGAACTCTTGTCCAACCATAAACGAGTGTTCACTCACCACTCCCCTTTTCCTTCCCTCTTAGTACTCCTAACCTCCAATAGCCACCACTTTTCTTTCACTTTGGACAAAATTGCATTTTGCAGCTTCAGCACATGAGGTCTCAGTAGTTATCTTTCTGTTCCTGCCTGATTTCACTTAACATAATGGTTTCCACCCAGCTCTATCCGTGATGGTGCCACTGCCAGGACATCCTTTGTAACTGCTGAATAGTATTCCTTTATATACTTATGCTGTAGTTTCTTCACTCATTCATCAGCGGATGGACACTTTGGTGATCTCCATTTCTTGGTTGTTGTGAAAAGCACTGTAGTGAACATGCACACTGCAAATGTCTCTTTGACAAACTGATTTCCTTTCCTTTTAGTGTATACCAAAAATTGAGATTGAAGAATCACATAGCGGTTCTATTTTTAATTGGTGAGGAAACGCCATACTGTTTTCTGTATGTTGGTCCTAATCTTCATTCCTCCCAACAGTATATGGGGATTCCCTTTCTCCGCACACACTCTAGCATTTACCTTTCATCTTTTTTATCATTCATCCTTCCTTTAACAGTGATGTCATCGTCCTTTCGTTTCTCTGTCCCTAGTGATTAGTGATGTTGGATTTTTTTCATGGACTTTATTGGCCAATTATGTGTCCCCTTTTGAGAATTTTGTATGTAGACTCATTGGTCATTTCCCATCATATTTTTCTTCTCTTTTGTTCTTGTTATTGTGTCTTTGGATTCCTTGTATGTTTGATATATTTACCCTCTGCCAAACATATAGATTGCAAATAGACATCATAATGTCTTTTTGTTTTGTTTGCTTCCTTTTCTATGCAGAAGTTTTTTCAGTCCATTAATTCATTTTTAGAATATTTTCTCTCTAAAAAGTATTTTAATTGAATGGACTCAATATATTTTATCTACCCTCCAAATGTGTTGCTATTTATAATAATACTGTTTGAACTAAAATATATCATCAGTGAGTTAGATAATCTCAGTTAATGAATAGGGAAACAATTAATCTCAGCTTAGTCATGAAGTCCTCTAATTTTGCTTCGATTTGAAAAGTGAAATATTAATAGTGCTGCAAATCATAAATCTAAAATGACTTGTAAGAGTAGTTGTTCTGGTTTATTTTTATAAAAGTTGTAATTTTGACTGCCAGCAATACAGTTATTTGATGTGAGCACTATTTTTTTACATTCTTATGCATAGCACCTAGGTAAGATCTGCCTTATTAGTTTGAAATTTTGAAGATACAAGTTCCTTAACACACACCATTAACATTTTTCTCTCACTCTCATATATTTGTTACTCTATATTTTTACACATTCTTGTCATTTGCATTGTGTTCATTTTACCAATTTTGGCCTGCTCATAGCAAGAAGGAGGCAGCAGTTGGTTATTTTCAGCTATATTAGAATTCCAACAGTTTCTTCATGAGCTTCATAGACAGACTTTCACAGTGGAAAATCCTTCCTTACTATTAGCACTATCATTTCTCCTTATTATATATTAAAATAAATAAAACTGCTATTTTTAGATGTTCACCCCTCTCTTAGTTACATCACATTTTCCAGATATTATTGGTTAGTGAAAGCTTTCAGTTCTGTGAGACCTACAGAAACAATTCTTTGCTGTCATCTGAAATCCAATTTTACAGGTTGTGCAACTGAAGTGCAGAGATGTTGAGTTAAAAACCAAATGGAGCACGGTTATCCAGTCCTCCAACCAAACACACTGAGAGCCCAGTGTTGTGCTCAAGAATATTCTAGATCCTGAAAACAGGTCACGGATGCAAATATAGATAAAAACATCAGTGTGGATGTAAAATAACCCAGAATTCTAATTTTGTAGAATCTGTATTCTAGTTAAAAGAGGAAAAACCAATATTTCAAAGCTACGACAAGATTATTTTACATAGTAATAAGTGATAAAAGACAGAAAGATCAAAAATAATATCATTCTCCAGAGAACGAGGGGTAGTTCCTGTTAACTTTTCTCTTGAAGTAAAGGCATAATTTGCTAATGTGCAGTAGATGAAACACGGGATTGAAATGTTTGCGTTCTAATCTGCAACTGAGATTTCAATAAACACACTGAGATAATGACTTCTTCCCCTCAGCCACATGCACATTTAAAATTCATTACCATAATTGGCACTTTCATTTCCATAAGAACTTGCTTACCCAGGTAATTGTTACATAATTTCAAGTTTTAACTAAATTTTAGTTAGTTTTATGTGGCTGCCTAATTCATGTTTGAGAGTTATCAAAAAAATATACTTATTCCAAAATCTAATTATCTTTTTCTGTTTATATTAGTTACTGATGCTATATCTCCTTAGCCCTGCTTTGTGATTAATTATAGAAACCGATTGCCTGATATTTTTTAATAGAGTGATTGTTTTCTAGTCATGAAATACTTTGTTTAGATGCAGATTTCCTTACTTGCCACACATATGAAATATACTGGACTGCGTTTGGTAATGCATTCCCTCAACCTGTCTTCTCTTTCCTACTTTCCACCACGAGTTGATTTACAGCTCTCTGGAATGTTCTCTGTGCATCTAACTTGTCAGAGCTGAGCGTCACCAGGCCCAGACAAAACCGATGACACCCACACTAGGAAGATCAGTTTAGGCCTCTTTTCACAGTCTACCTGCTCAGGTAGTTGGCTTTCGACCTTCTTCCAGTGAACTAGACAGTCCATTAGCTCTTCTTACACTGGAGCTGCAGTCCATCACTTTTATCCTTTATAGAGTGGGGAAGCTTGTTACTAGGCTTTTGTTGTATTTGTGATCCTATAACTGAAGTAATAACGGGTGCAATAATAATTATATTTTCAGCAGTTATTTTTTCTGAATTTCTATTTAAATGATGCCTGGAGCTTTTGCTAAAAAGCTATTTAGCCCATGCACTACCCATGACTGTATTCTTAAACATAATATCTTCTGATTAAAATACTGCTCTCTTGTCACATACGAAGAGAAATTACACTTTTATCAACAACTAGTGAAGAATGACAAATGCGTCTTGTGTATTTCAAAGTCACGATGGAACCTCATTGTCTGTACCGGGAAAGCTCTGTTTATAGTGCCAATGCTTATTATGAAATAATAAATAAAGTGTTTGTACTACTAAACATTTTAAAATGCGGTAAGGATGCATTGCCTCATCACTCGTGTTTTTAGGCACTGCAGTGTTAATTGCTTCCTGGAATTGAGCAGTTGCCTCAGGAAAGACATGCTGCCTAGCAACACATGTGGAATAAAGAATCCTCTGACCAGTTCCACAGGCATTTAGGGTTCAGTGGTCTTTCACAGCCTTATACTTCTATTGATCCTGATCACTAGATTGCATCAGTTCTATTAATAAATAATAGCATTGAATGTATACTTCTTTTAGCATTACTTTCAAAATCCATGCTAAGAGACTAAATAGTTTCTATTGCAGTTGAGATATGTAAAAATTGTTCTGTAAATACTGTTAGGCATCTACAACCAAGAGATGAATTAATAGAAAAGATTTAAAATTTTAAAAAGAAGCATTTGTCACACAATAACCAATGATCCTTGACTATGGGTCAGAAAATAGATTCAGCGCATAGCACTATTTGGTCAATGTCTAAACTAATACGTTTCTCAATTTTTATGTTGTATTTTCCTATTGATGTAAAAATAAGATTAATTTAGCAGTACCTTGCTTTGTCATGGGCAAATCCACAGGAAGACTTAAGATATCCAAGCTCACCAAGAAGGTAAAGAAATCATCACACAAGTCTTGATCAACTGAACAGGTCACATAGTTCTATCTGCCCTGCATTCTTCCCACAGCATGGCCAAAATCCAATATGTAATTTGTTATCCAAAATGAAGATAAAGGCCAAAATTCTGCACTCACATTGGTGGTATTCTTTGGAGTATTTAAAATCCACCAGGCTCTATTTTCTCAAATATAGAAAAGGATTTAGCATTGAGAAATGTGTCCTGTAATATATGAATTTTGCAGGTACTGCCAACTTTGGCAATCTTATTTTCTTTGTACTAAATATTTGTGTAATATGTGATTAGAGCCTTCATTGGAAGATGTTAGATTCTAAAGTCTACATCTCAGGAATGATTTATGATAAATTTAGGGAACAGGATGGTCTTTTAAATTGTCAGGTATTTTAAAAATGATGATGGTTATATATAATTCCTTTTTGACATTTTAGATTTTTTGTATTTAGACTGTATGCATAGGTTATTTTAAAGAAACTTATGAAATGAATTACTAACCTTTAGATTTCAAAGGCTAACAATATCAACATTAGTATATCTTTCTGGAGGGTGAAGAAGATGTTTCATGTAATCTTTTGTTTATTCTTGATAACTATACTGGTGAAAAAACAAGAAAAGCTCAGACAACCTGCTTCTGCTAAAGGATGCTTGATTTAAGCAACTGTGAATGTACGGAAGTAACTTTAAGGAGGGGAGAAGAAAAGTACTATAACAAATATTATCATTTAATTTAAATTTTTAAAATTAATTATGAGAATTATTAATTTCTATTAACTATAAATTAAATTTACATGATTATTTTCAGAATAGTTTAAATAATTTTTGTACTTATGAAAAAAATTCCAATACACTTTAGATATTTCCTATGATTTTATGAGAGTTATATTTTTGGATTTCTTAACTTTAAATAAAATAAAGTGTTTTGCTTGTTCTACCTTTAAAATAAAAATGAATGTCCTATACACAAAAAAGTAAAACTTCTTATGTTGGTTAGAATGTTGGGTTCCTTTATCCTTTCTTTTGTTCAGTAAGGACTGTGGACAGGTACACCAACACCTGTAGCACATTTTTTTGTGTCTCTCAGGAATCTGCACTGAACTCAGGAGGAGTTACTAAAAAGAGGCTCTTTCAGTCCTTGAACTTGTGCCTTCTTCCTCCTCTGTGTAAGTGACAAGAGGATTGGGAGGAGTAAAGGCAGGTAAGTGATGCCACTAAAATTGTAGAAATGTCAGAAATCAGGCTGAGAGGATTGCATTAGTCAACTGAGAATCGCAGGTGTTGCCAAGGACTGTGCATTTTTGAAATCCAGCATCAGCCACAGCCTACTCTAACGAACGTGTTTACTGTTATTTCTGGGTGGTGTTTAGGAAGCAAGAAGGTAGGATGTCAAAAAAGGGACAGACACCTGTGGTTCTTATTCTTACGGTTGTTTATGTATGTATTTGTTGAGGCCTGTTTATTTATTCTGTGAATCGCTCTTAGAAGAAGCAGAAGAAAAAAACTTTTTCCAGGAATAAACACTAATACATGTCAATTTCACAGTGCACTGGTGCTTTGTCCCCTCTTTATTACTTAATGAGTTGTCATCTCTTTGTGTTCTAGAGTTAATTATCTTGATAGCTTTTTTTATACAAACTTTTAAACAGCCTGACCATAAACTAGGGCTTTATTGGCAATCCATTAGGTTTTATTAGACCAATGGCACAACCTAGACCAGTGCAGCCAGCAATAAAGTAGTTTCAAACACAAACAATGGCCTACCGCGTGGCAAACATTATGATGACCCGGGCCCTGACAGCCTCTAGTTGTACCTAAATTCCATCAGTCCCCTGAACACCATGGAACGTGCCTCTAACCCCGCTGATGTTACAAAAATGATGAGGACTCTGAAGCAGTTGACAGCTGTAAGGTGGCTGGATTCTTGGCTAGTATCTAAATCCGTCCTTGATGGATGCACAAGGGTTGGCCTGTGAGCGGCAGATGGAGCAGTTGCATCCTGCTTAGGAGTCTTTGTCTGCAATTCAGAAACAGCAGAGGCAGCACCTACACAAGCACCGCCCTCCCCTTTCCTCTTGAGGGTGGAGGATGCTCAAGGACGGTCTCTTGGAGCTCCCTTGCAATGATGCAGGAGAAACCCTTTGCAACTTCTCGTGATAACAGCAGTGAAAGACAGAGAAGGGAAAAGAATGACAATCAGCACGATTGCTTTTAATCCTGATGCTGGCCCCAGGTATCCTCACATTCTGGAATCCAAGGATGGACACACCAGCCCAGATGAGGCCAGTTAAGTGACGCCATCACATATACTGAATGTCTGAAAAAGTCTTGTGATCTACTTGGCTATTGTTGGTAAATGAGGCAGTTCCCAGCCTCAGCACTATGGCCAGCTAGAAGACCCAGAAGAAAAGAGTGACAAACATTCCCTTTGGCTGCAACAGAGGAAAGAAGGAGCTCCTGAGTACTCTATTGGTAACTTGGAAAAGTTAGCTGTAAATTCTAGTCTATTTCTGAAGACAAAAAAAAAAAAAAAAAAAACAAGCAGGATGAGCTATGATACTGGTAATTATATTTAATAAATCATATCTTCTCTATGTTTAGATATATGCTACGTTCACTAGTGTTCTCACCACCATAAGACAAAACAAACAAAAATCCTAAACGAGTCATTATGTTTGCCTTCCAACTCAGCATCACAGGAGAAACCCTTTGCAACTTCTCGTGATAACAGCAGTGAAAGACAGAGAAGGGAAAAGAATGACAATCAGCACGATTGCTTTTAATCCTGATGCTGAGTTGGAAGGCAAACATAATGACCAAAGGCCAGGCTCCTCCCTAGTTTGATAACCACGGCCACTACACCAGTGTGTGAGATTTAAAGCATCCTTCATGGGTGATGGAATCCATTCGCAGAATCTCTGAAGGATACACAGGTTAGAGATTGTGCTGTGACAGGCATCATTCCACTTAGAAATCACTGGGAGAGGTCAGCATCATCTGGAAAACAAGACCGCATACCTACACTGAAGTAGAAATGTGGCATCTTTCAGTACACCAACCTGCTCTTCCGAACGGCTGGGTGCACAGGTTGTCGCCCCACTGACCCTCACAGCCCCGACTCCAAGGTCGGATAAATTCATAATGAGGAGTTTTTTTAGAATGATATTGTTCCCTGAAATAAAAGCCCTTTCTGCTAAGGAGTTCTTGGCACACATTTTGCCAAACCTGTTTGAGCTAGAAAAGGAATCTTCCTGCAGGTGTGCTGCCTCCAAGCAGCTCCAGGTAAAAATCAGCCAGTCCAAAAGATGACAGGAGCACTGGGCTGCACAGAGGCATTTGTTATCAGCCAGGGTTCGGTACTGTCTTCCTTCAGGGGTTCTCACTACAAGAAGCCGGGCGCCGGGAGCCACTACTTCATACACTCTGCAGAGACGCAGTGGTTGGAGGAGGCAGCCCCGGGCGTTCAGGGCTCTTTATTATTGCAGATCTAAAGTCCAACTCTTCATCTCATAGATACTTTTTCTCCAGATGCACTCACACACGCCCTATGAAATTATATTCCATATATATTTAGATTACACATATTGAACTTTATATCCTACCTTGTTAGTTCGGGCTGCTGTAACTGCATGCTACAGGGAACATAGCTTCTACAGTAGACGTGTGCATATGGAGGGCGAATCTCTGGGATGAGTGTATTAGCAGGACAAAGTCTTATGAAGTCACTGCTCCCACTTTACCCATCTCTGTGTGCTCACACAGTGGAAAGAGGGACTTTACCCTTTCTCCATTAGAAGCACGAATCTTCGAGGCGCCCCTTCATGACCTCATAAGCCTAATTATATCCCAAAGTCCCATCCGTTAGTACCACCCCTTGGGGGAGAGACTAGAACTTCCATCATGTGAATTTAAGAGAAAGCCAAACACATACCAGAGCACTTACTAAAGCTGTTCTACCTCCTTCAAGTCGTGCAGGTAATTTTCAAAAGCACATAGGACAATAAAGAAGATAGGAAGGTTACATCAGTTATAATTATTATCAGGGAGACGCAAAGAATACAGGGGGTGAAAGAACAGAAATCATCACAGATTTTATCTTGAAAAAATTATCAGAAATAATTTGCAATTTTTTTTAAATGGAAGACTTTTTATTTAGCTCCAAGTACATGTTGGCAATTTACCCGTAGGTTAAGAAAAAAAGGTGAGTTTAGTTTGCCCTTTTAATGCGAGTGTCAGAAATGTCCTTGTGATCTGTTCCTTCCCTGTAATTGTGCTTAATATAGCTTTCAAGTAACATGAGCTCCAACTGGAGTCCTGCAGCTGACCCTTGTGCAAAGGAACTACTTATTATGGCCTCCAAGAGAAGTGGAGAAAAGTCAGAAAATCATTAAATTTGTTTAGATGCATTTCCCATAATTTTTCCCCAAATGTTTTCCCTAAAGAAAATTTGGAGGGCACAACTGTCCATATTAGCTAATCAATGCCCAAGACAGAATTGTGCTATTTCCTGCTCTGTCCTACGTCCAGGTATGGAGGAGGCAAAGATTTTAGTGGGGTGGCAAGGACTGGTAAAACCACTATCTCTGTAGAAGGTAAGACAAGACTTATCTTTATAAAATTCTAGTAAAAATGACAGACTGTCTAGTTGTACTTTACAAGCAGAATCAAGAAATTTTAAACTAAACATTAGCATTATACCCAATTTTCAAACCGTAAGAAGCACAACTAAATGATCTAGGCAACCATCTCTTTCAAAAACAGAAATTGTGCAAGTGATTGCTTTATAATGCAGGTTCCCATGTGCTTAAACACATGCCAGAAATGCTCATGCGTTTGTTTGTGTTTCTGATTTTGTTTTGTTTGAGCACTGAACCTTTATAATAAATTTTTAAAATAAACCCTTTGGGCCTAAAACCTCAATATGTTGATAACATATATTATCACTTAAAGTTATTTTTTATTCATTCTAAATACAATTTTAATATATTATCAAATTTTATAAATTCATGCAAATATATATCTGTGTACACACATATAAAAATCTATCAGTATACCTATAGGTTTATCTACTAAGAGCTATGGTAAGATAGGACAAACTGTAAGGTGCTTGAATATAAATGTTTAATAGTTTGGTATTTTATTTCTGCTTAAAAATCCATTCAGGCTCCAGTAAGCTACCTCCCCAGGTCTTCTCATTTCTTTCACTTTTAAGACAGAATCTCACTAAGTTGCCAGGGCTGACCTTGAACTTCTGATCCGACTCTCTGCCCCTCCCCAGTGGCTGGGAGGCGTGCTCCACCGTGCCCTGTGTTCATGATTTCTTGTTTAACCCACAATTTTATTGTGGGATATTTGCAAGTTCCAGAGAAAGAAAAGAAGGAAATGTATTTTGGGCTAGAACATGAAGTCTGAAGGGGAACACCTAACCATCCTGCCAAGTTCTAGAAACGGGTTCCTCTCTCTGGTGAGTTAATCACTACCCTCACTTGAAAGCTAGTATTAGCACTAATTCCCAGTGACAGACAGGCTCTTACTGTCCTGGACCATCTTTCTTCCTTTTGGAAAAATGTTCAGGCATGCTGGAAAATCTATTGAGAGACATACTATGAGTTGACTGAAGAATTTCACTTTGGGGGCTGGGGATTTAGCTCAGTGGCACAGCGCCTGCCTGGCAAGCACGAGGTCGTGAGTTCGATTCCTGGTGCCAGAAAAAAAAAAAAAGGACTTCACTGTGTTCGAAAGAACAGTCACTGGTGAGCTTCGTCAGGCCCCTTCCCAGGTCACAGTGACACTGGTACTCTTATTGTTCACTTTTTTCCTGAACAAAATTCATCTCATGTATTTATATTGTGTTATTTCTATATCTGCAGAAAACATAAAACCGTTCCAAGTAAGAGCTAACTGGTTGCTATGAAAATATTTTGTTTTTCTTTTTATTTCATCTTTTAAGACACTTCAAAATTAAAACCTAGCAGAATCACAGAGTTCAGTCAGAAAAGTAGAAGTTCTACTCAGCCTGAATGTATCATTTTCCTGCCTTTTTCCCCATTCACTGCAACAGTCAAATCCGCCACAGGATTGAAAACACACTTTTCCTGTGGGATCACTAGTCTTAGCAAGATGTCCAACCTGTCAACAACTGGAGTCTGCTGATATTAAAATCTGTATTCCCCAGTCCACCAGTACTTCTCTGAACAGCCCGTTATGCGTGACCTCGCCCTGACATGTGTTATGTCACCAGCACCAGATTGTCGTAAAACAATCTTGAGGGAAAGGTGCATGGGTGTGGGAACTTCCACAGGAAAAACAAAAAGAAAAAAAACCAAGGTCAAGCTTACCATTGTCTCCCTCAATGCATCTCAGCTATTTCTTGAAAATTCTTTTTCCACACACTATTCAATTTTTCTTCAAAAAGGCTCTGATTTCTGTCAGTATCTGTCATAAAATGGTGAGTGCGTTTCAAGTTTGTTCCATTGCTCCAAGGAAAGTGAAGCAGTACTCAAAAGCTTAACCACAGGATACACTCGGCACTCACCCTCGGGCTCCCTGCAGACCAGCAAGACAGAGAAGCGGCTTCCTGCTCATTTCGAATAGATCCAGTAACTCCCAAAGCGCTGCATCCTGCCCGAGAAGAAGCCTCAGGTCATAGGAGAAGCATTTCAGAAAAGAGCCCTTACAGAACACTTTATAGGTGTGCAGAAGTCAAGCAATGAGATGAGTGTGCTTAAAGCTGCCTCAGTTTGGGTCATGGGGAACTGAAAAATTAGCAGAAGATTCAAAGAAATTAAGTGGCATAGAGTTTAAGAATTTGCATACAGAAGGTTTTAAAATCTTACTAACTGACCTCAGGAATCCTAAATGAGGCAATTCCTCATTATGTATTTCTCAAATTTTAAAAACAACGTATTCTATTTAAATGAAAAAAATCAGGAAAAATAGCCTATGTTATGGACATGTTTAAATCTGATACACATTTAAATTTTAAAAATCCCCAAATAAGTAGTCGATTATATTTATAGTCTCAGCTTATAATTTCAAAAATGCAAGCAAATTTTCAACACTTCATTTGATTAATTTTCCAGAAGATGAAAATGACTAATAGTTCAGTTTAAAGAATTTAAAGATATGTCTAACTCACGTTTGTAAGCTTTCTATGTTTTCGTGGGAAAATAGGTATTTTATAGTGTAGAACTCAGTGAAATTTAGAGCACTGGCAACGTTGTATAATCTTAGTTTGTCCAGTTTCATTGCTGTCCTATCACCAGAATATCATTTACCCATTAAGTAAGCACTCTCCAAATCTTCCTCCCCCTTCCTAGCAACCACTTAACTTTTGAGTCTACGGCTCTGCCTTTTCTGGTGTGTATACAAACTGAGACAGATCACATGTGACCTTTTGGTCCCAACTTCTTGCACTTTGCGTAGGGTTTTCAGGACTCATTTAATTACATTAGTAGCAACATTAGTCCCTCATTCTGTTCTATGTTGGAATTAAATTATAGTGTGCGTCAAAGCCATTTCTTATATACCCACATTACTTTTTTACCACTTGCTCTTGAGGGACACTGGAGTAGTCTGTACTGTTTTGCTATTATAAACAATCCTGCCATACACTTCCATTTACAAGTTTTTGCTGCTGCATGTGTCTTCATCTCTGTTGTATAAAAGCCCATTCCCTGTATTACACACCTAACAATTTCAGCTTTGCCTTACTAAGAAACTTCCATTTTCCTACTGGTCTATCTTATTCTATATTGCTACCAAGGAGGTATAAGTGCTTTTATTTTTCAAAATACCAACGATTCGAGTGAGTGTGAAATAGTATCTTATAGTGGTTTTGCGATGCATTGTTTCATTCTCAGTGGCATTGAATGTCTTTGAGGTATGTTAGAGGCAGGTAAACTGCTTCTGAGAAGTGTCTGTGAAAGATTCTGTCTGCGTTTACCGTTGTGGACGTTAGATCTTGAATTAATTTTTCTTACCTAATGAAAGTTTTGTGTCCTTTGGTCAGCATCTGTCCAAGGTGCCACACCTCTGCAGCCGGGAACCTCCCTTTTAATCTCTGTCCCCAGGGGTCTGTCTTCTTACACTGCACATATAAGCATTTGACTGTGCCTTGCCTGAAGGAAGAAAGGGAAAAGGGAGAAACATGCATGTTAGCTACACTATTAGTGTCTCTTAGTTCATTGAAAAGAAGGTTTATGCTTATATAGATTGGAGACATTTTTATGCCTATATCTTGTACTCTGAGCAACTACTTTGAAGATGACAATATTCAATGTTTTAACTCTTGTTATTTTCCTACTATTGTGTTATGAATTTCTATTTTACCTTTTTTCCATAAAATAAAAAAAAGAATAACAAAACTTCCATCTCATCTTTTCCAAGGCTCAGTAGTAGCACGTTTCCCCTTTCCATCCATTCTGCCTGGGTTCTCTTAATAAATATATGTGACCAATTAACCATTTTTAATCTGTAAGTGTTAGCTGATATGCTCTTCAGTAATTTATCAAACTCTGAAAATCCCACACTTGAAAGCTGGGTAAATAGAAAACATTCAACACTTTCTAGTAAGCCAGTTGCTTCAACATTATTTGGCCATAAATATTTGGGTTAATTTATGGATTATCATTTTCAATTTAATTGGTGTATACCTTACACATAGCATTTATGAAAGTTTACATTAGCATACTTGTCTATTAGCTTTGAATTTAATTGGTCTATACCTTACATATAGCATTTATGAAAGTTTACAGTAGTATACTTCCCTATTAGCTTTGAAGTGAGCAAGTGTGAATCTTTGGCTTTGTTTTTCTTCCTCCATATAACTTGACTCCTTGGGACCCTTGTAATTCCATAAGAATTTCTGTGGACTTTCTCATTCTGCCTAAGCTCATTGAGATTCATTAGATTTCTCTGAAGAACTGGCTTCTTAAAAGTACTAAGAATTCAATCTGCTCATAAGATGTCCTTCTACTTCATTAGGCTTTTTAGGGATGCTTTGTCATTTCAGTGAATATCTTTAATCACCTGTTGTATTAATTTATTGATAGGCACTTTATGCTGTTAACTGCAATGGCAAATTTTTGCTTAATTTTATTTTCAGTTTATTCATTTCTGGTGTTAATAAAGCAGGAGTGGTTTCCAGGTGTTGCTGCTTTTGTCTGTAGCACACCTGAATCCACTTATTAGCTGTATTGATGTGTGTGTGTGTGTGTGTGTGTGTGTGTGTGTGTGTGTATTACATGGGATTTTTACCTATAGGATTATGTGATCTACATACATAATTTAACTTTTTGTTTAACTTGGATTTTTCTTTTCTTTTATTTTCTTACCTAATTGCTCTGGCTAAGACTTCCAGTGCAATGGTGAATGGAAGTAATGAAACCAGGTCTCTGGATCCTGCTATGATCATAGCTTGAAAGGCGTCAGACTTTCACCTTTGAATATAATGGTAAATGTGAGATTTTTCATAAATGACATTTAGAGTGTTAACAGAAAGTTTTCTTATTCCTAAATACTCAGGAATTTCATTATAAAAATGCTGAATTTTAAAAAAATGAGTTTCTTTCTATTAAAATGGTCATACGCTTTCCCCTTCCTTTTATCATTGTGGTATACTGCATAACTAATGCTTGGTTAATGCAGCCCACTTGCATTTCTGTAAGAAATGGCGCTAAGTCATGGCATATACATTAATACTGTACTGGATTTCATTGGATAGTGCTATGTTGAAAAATTTTCCCCAATATTTATCAGGGGTATTGAGCTGTGGTTTTTGTTTCTAATAATACTGTTGCCTAGTTTTGGTATAAGGGAAATGCTGGCTTCCCAAAGTGGGTAAGAAAGACTTCCTTCCTCTCCTGGTATTTTGGAAGAATTTGAGAAAGATTGCTATTTGGTCCTATATTTTTCTTCATTCAGCAGTTTACTGATGCAATTTTTAACCTGTAATTTGTTAAGAGTTTTCTATTTTTCCTTTTGTCATGTTGTGTAATTTGTTGTGAAGAAATCATCCATTTCATTTAAACTGTCCCCTCTTTTATTTTAGTTTTTTATATCTTATCTCCTTTTCTCATTGTCAAATTCACTTACTTTAATAATTTATTTGATCTTTTTGATTCTAATTTTAACTTCTATGTTTTTCCTGTCATATGTGTTATGTATCATATCCTGTATGCTTAATTTTCTCTTCAAGTTCCCACTTCTTTAAGATACAA
>NW_004955403.1:6264712-6301688 GCF_000276665.1 Chinchilla lanigera
TTTTGTCTTTCTCCCTCTGCCCCTTTCAGCACTTTAAATGAATTCATTCCACCTTTCCTGGCCTGTTGGATTTTATACGTAGAAGAAATGTATTACTTGGCTGCTGCTCTTTCTAGTCTTCTTTCTTCCTTGATGTTTTTAAGATGTTTCTCTTCATTTTGGGACAGCTGATTCTACTGTTTCTTTTCATGAATCTCATTAAGTTTCTTGTGCTTAGATTTTGTTAAGTTTTTTACATACTTCTGTTAGTAACTTTCATTAAACTTAGGAACTTTTCAATCATTATTTCTTCAAGAATGTTTTCTTTTCTTTTCTTGCCTCTGTCTTCTACGTTGTGTCCCTACTGTTTGCGTATTGACCCACTTGATGGTGGCCCCAAGGCCCCTTTGGATTTCATTCATTTTTTTTTCCCTTTCTGTTCTTCAAACTGAATAATTTCAATTTCTCAGTCTTTTTTTTGTTTTGTTTTTTAATTTCTCAGTCTTTAAGCAACCTGATTCTTCTTTCAGCCTTTCAAACTTTGTTGATGATAATCTTTAATGAATTTTCTTTTCCACTATTGCAATTTTCTTCATAATTTTTATTTTTTAAAATTTATGCTTTATTTCCTTTATTAATTCATATTTCATTCTTCTGATTGTCTTTAGCTCTTTGTTCATGGTTTTCTTAGATTTTTCGATCATATTTAATACAATTAAAGTTTTTCTTTGTACATTAATCTTAATGACTCAGTTTGCATGGGGATAATTTTAGTTATTTTTTTCCCAATTGAATGGGGTACACATTCCTGTTTTGTTATACATTTCATTATGTTTTGAGAACTATGTATTTTGAATGTCATATTTTGGTAACTTTGTACATCTCCCCTGAAATGAGAAGAAAATTTATTCTTATTACTTGTTGAATTATTGAGATTTTATTTGCTTATGGAGTTAACAAAATTATTTCCATAAAGACTATTTCTTTCCTCGTTGTTCACTGAACTAACTGTATAGTTTTGCCTGTCGAAAGTGAAAGCTCTCACGTGGATTCCTTTGAGTGCTCGGATCTGAAGAAAAGAGAAACTAAAAGCTCTGTCTCTGTGTTCTCTCAGCAGATGTTGCGTAGGCATCCGTTTTAGTCCGAGCAGGTGGACGCAATGCCTGTTCCTTGCAAATCTTTCAGAGAAATATTAGGCAGAGCAAAGTAATTATGACTTTTGGAGGTGAAAGTCTTCATTCTCACCCCAGTACCTGTGAGGCACAGCTGGAGGACAAAGAACACAGATCACTCCCTTACCGCTGCTTGTGATTGGATGGAGGATGACAGTTCTGACCAACCTCACATTTACCCTGAGGTACCAGTTCTCTATGTTCATAAATTCTCTTCTTGATTCTGAACAAAGATACTAGTATCTAGACTGCCAAAATTGTTGATTTGAACAGCTCTTGTCATCTCAATGTCCTGTCTCACAAGAAAGATTGCTTTCTCAAACTTGCTTCTCCATGTGTCACCTTACAACTTTGACCTAAGATATGTCTACGAGGGGCTGGGGATTTAGCTCAGCGGCAAAGCACCTGCCTGGCAAGCGCAAGGTCGTGAGTTCAGTTCCTGGTACTGGAGAAAAATCAAAAAAAAAAAAGATATGTCTACGAGATGAGAAATGTTATTAGAATTAGGTGACAGGTTAGCCATGATCTAGAATATGTGGTGGCAGGAGTAGGTGGAATTTCATTATACTGAATTGGAAATAACATTAGGAAAATATTTGCCAAGAAAAGTTCACCACCAAGCTTTTTAGGCTGGGGAATATCACATGAAGGCATGGTGTGTCAAAGGCTTGGAAACATTAGAATTAGAAAACTTTTTCCACCAAGGAAATCTATGAGAGGGCATAGATGAAACTGAAATGACTGAAAATTTAAACTGTCGTTCAAGTGGGAATTTAATGTCATGGAGGAACATGATAGCCTCAGGCTTTGGGGTTGGTGGATGGCTTCTATATGGCGTGGGTTTAGCTGTTGCAAGACTAGTGATTTGGGAGCAGGGCTATGTGAGTACTACCAGACAGGAAGACCACATTCCCGGTTTAGTCAAATTTACTTTTCATGTAAAAGGTGCAGAAAGGGAATGTAAGCCAACAAGTTAAGAAACAATTTTCCCTTGACTGCACACAAAATTTTGGTATGTTTCTGTTACATAAACCAAAATATGTCCTAACCTTGTCTTAAACCTTCTCTTCAATAATATTCATTTGTGTATCACTGTTAATTTCTACAGGTTGTTAAACTACAGGTTATTTTGGTTTTAGTCTTCAGGTTTGGCTTAGAGAATCCTTCAACAATATACACTCATCAGCCCTTAAAATGCAGTTAATAGTACCTGTATTATCTTTGTTTTGTATTCGTCCTTATCCCAGGAATAAGAACTACCTTCTGTTCAGGGATTGTGGACCCTATTAAAGAGAAATATTGTGAAGATCTAAATTCCTGGCACAGAGTAACTTGTAGAAGTTTACTTCTTGCAATTCCCATATGTGAAATCAAAGTAAAACAAAACAAAACCAGCTGCTTTGTTCCTACCATTGTTTATGAGAGCTGAACATTTTTGGTAAAACTAGCTTTCGTAATATTCAGTTTCTCATGTTATTTTTTATCTGTTTCTTTTTTCATATTAAAATGTATTGCATTTGTTTTATTTAATGAAATACTTAAAAGTAATCCTGGTGAATGAATGAGAAAACAAATTTAAAAAATAAGAAATGTGTCCTTTTAATTTTAACAGGAATTATAATAAGCTATTGATTTCTACTTTAACCATAATATTTCATAGTATGATGAGGTCGTATAATTAAATCACAAGGGTTACTTCAATATGAGACTAATAAGTACTACATAAGAATGATCAGTGAATGGCTAAAGATGCAGCTCAGTGGCAGAAAGACGACCTAGCATGTGTCAGGCCCCTGATTTTTACCCAGCACTATAGGAAACAATATAAATTGGTAATTTTAGACTGTGTATCAATCACTTCTGAGTCTATCAATTCCAAATGCAGTTTCAAATCCATAGAATTTAAAGTATTAACCATAATATGGATAGCCAATTCTAAGCCACTATCAGAAAGTCTGCTACTTCATTAACCCCTTCATTAAAGTTAGAAAAACTTGAGCCAAAATATTTTTAAGTAGTTTTCATTGGTCAATAGTTTTATTTCAGTGAATTTACTTTTAAAGTAAATATCTCCAAGCAGATGTCCCCTGTTTTTCTGTACATGAAATTTCACATTTCTATCCAAGAATGTAACTACAATTTTAAATTATTTCTTATAAGCTGTGTCTCATCCCTCTCCCAAATATGCCAAAATTAAATCCATTAAGATCCTGAATGGATGTCTATGCTTTTGAGAAACATTAAAGTGTGCCAGCAGAAAACCTTAAGAATACATTTTGCAGATAACGTGTTTAGACAGGTAAAAAGTTAACCTATAAAGATGTTCATATGAAAGAAATTGTACTAATAATTTCAGCCAGAGTCAAAGGTAACTTTTTGTCTCATTAGTTCTTACTGAATGTTTAGAAACTGTCTAATAAAATAAAGCTGAATCCAAGAAAAAAATCAGTGAAATTGGCAATAGAGCAAGAGAAGCTTCTCAAAGAGAGATAAATAAAGGGGAAAAAATCAAAACAAAGAATGAAAGAAACAGGAAAAAAAAACAACAGCTAATAATTGTGGAGAAATGTTTGCAAATACATGTTATCACACTGAGAAGATAATTCATGATGCATATCTCTGAGTCCACTATAATTTAAAAGATTGAATGATTAAATTGAGAGTGAGGTGTTGGGCATAGTTTGGCACCCTTTACCTTGGAAGGGCAGAGTGATTTCTTACAGAGTGTGGCCCAGGAAAGCCTGAGGTAGGGAAACAACTTCGACCACTGCCACCTTTGGAAAGGTGTGTGCCTAGGACAGCACCGGATGGGAATGGAACTTCTCCTGTGTCTCCCACACCCTTCTCCTCTGTCTCATCCTGAGGAAATCATCAAGCTGAAAGTGAAAGATAGTTTATAAAAAGCCAGGTCAGTTCTGAAAAATGCCAAAGTCATTCAAAGTAAAGTATGAGAATCTGTCCCGATCCAGAGGATGGAAAGAAGCCGGCACAATTAAGTGTAAGGTACTGTGATAGATGGGGTCCTGAATGGAGAAAAGAAATACAGGCGAGGAGCAGACTGCAGAACCACATGAGGTGGTACAGACTCCTGATCGCAGATACATACTGGAGAGGCTGAGGCAGGAAGATTGCTCATTGAAGGCCATGCGGGACAACATAGCGAAATTCCATCTTCAAAAGAATGTATCTTTATTTCGGTTTATTTTTTTCTGGTACCGGGAATCCAACTCACGAACTCACGCTTGCCACGCAGGCGCTGTGCCACTGAGCTAAATCCCCAGCACCAAAAGAATGAATCTTAGTTGGTAGAGATTTATCAGTATTAACTCGCTATTCAAGACAAATGTGTTAGACATTAATAATAGGGAAAATGAATGTAGGATATATGGGAACATCATTTTTCTCACAATTTTTCCATAAATTTCCAACTATTCTATATACACTCTGTCTATCTATCTGTCTGTCTACTTATCTATATATCAAATCAGACTGTGTTCACCTTCCATGAAATCATTGAGATTATACATGCACATACAAACATGTGTACACAAACACACATATATGTATGACACAATTGAAATCATTATCTTTACCTCTTACAACATAAAAATTAATGATAATAAATATTGGCAAACACATAACTAAATACATAGGAAAACATAGCATATTTATATCATTAGAGGGAAATGTTCATATAATTAACTATGGTGTGCCTTTACATTTTTAGAAATATTTATGCAATGATAAAATTTCTAACCTGAGGCATTTCTCAAGAATTTAAAAATGGTTGGATGTTTCTTTAAAGTATTTTCAGGTTTTACCTACTGTTATATGGCTCTTTGTTTTGTCAAGACTTCAAAATATATTTTATTGTTTTTTTAACTTTCAGACTTAGTCATTTAGTTTTCATAAATCAAATGAAAAATGAAGGAAGTCAATCAATTTTATAATGCCTCATGCAATATATTTTTAGGCATTGAATTATAGAACTTTCAAGTAAAGAGCTGTGGATAACATACAAAGGAAAATATTTCAGGAACAATTTCATAAGAAAAATTTGGATATGGACTAAATCATTTATCTATGTTCTGTGTCTCCTAACACCTGATATTATTATGATACCAATAAGGAGGCATTGCATTTATTGTATTCCCAGACCATACACGTTACTCAGAATAAAGTATAAAGTCACTTTTATCCTGATGAACTTGTATTTTTGTCATTATATGTCAATTGTACTAAGCAAGGAACAATTTTAATTAGGTATAAGGATTTTAGTGCCTGCAGAGGAATTTTTATTCAGTGTATACTTTGATTTACTCCACTTTGGTTAGATGACAATGTTTTGAATATTCACTACCAAGAAAGAAAATTTATTGGCTTGTCTTAAATAAAGTTGTTATATAATGACTGAGGATATGACCAGGAAATTTAAGAAATTACTCTGAAATAAAAGTAGAAACATGTTTCATGTAATCAGATAACATTATAATTGTGACATTTTCTGGAGCTTTGCTTTGAAAGAATTTATCACCTGCTTTAAGGAGTTTATATAGTTATTACTGTTCATTTTTAGTATTAACATATTTATCTAGGCATACACGGTAATTCATTAAAATTCCCTCACATTGTGAATTACAGTAACTATACGGTTGAAATATGGTGTAAAGATGAACTGTCCCTCAAAAAGCCATGTGTCGGGTGAATGGATCTTCAATTATGTGGTGCTCAGAAGTGGAACCGAGACAGGTGCTAGGATTCAGAGGGCTCTAACGTCATCCAGGAATGCGATCAAAGCTAAAGGCACCACTAGGCACCGGGGCCCACAAGTAGTGAGTTGGTCCGTGGACGCCGGCCTTTGAGTTCCCATCTGTCCTTCGCCTCTTGGCCTTTCTCTCTGGCTCCCTGCGTGCTACCCCTTTCCGGCATTGCTGTGTCACCTCCGGTTTGCAACAATGGACCAGCTGACCTTGGACTGTTACTTCGGATGCCGAGGATCACATAAACCTTTCCTCCTTTCAGTAGGGTAGATCCGGTGTTTTGTCCCGGTAAAAAAATTGTGACTAGTGCAACCGTCCATATTCACAGCTTCTCTCTGCATAACTTTTACGTATTGCCTTAATCCCCTGAGTCCCAGTTTCCTCCCCTTTTTCCTTCTGTAATATAGAAAAATAATATTTCAAGAATTCCTGGATGGATAAGGGAATATCACACTCATTAAAGCACTTAGTGCTCCATGCATATAGCATACCTATATTTCCCCAAGTGCTCAATAAATTATATTAATTGTATTGATGATAAATAGCTGCCTGAATTTCATTTCAGAAGACTGTAGTAGTGATTCACAGTAGAATCTGCTACAAGTGTTGGCAATGTAATTTGTTTTTTTTTTTTTTATTTTAAATTTAATGAATGTTATGGTACTGAAAGTTATTTTATATTCTAGCAATCTGCTTTCTCTAATTTAGTCTTGAGGTCTATCCAATATTTATAGCCTTATTTAACTAAAAAATCTACCTAAGTATGTCCTGTTTCTCAGAATTTAAAAGATTACACTTTTATATAATGAACATAATAGTGTCTACATATATTTTATTTATGCCTTGAAAATTGGTTTTTGGGTAATTTTTAAATAAAAATGAGATTTATCAACTGTTTCCTCACAATGCATTCCATTCACAAATAAATCTCTTCCTAATAATATTATGATTAAACAAGAGGAACAAATTTGTTATTAAAATTTAAATGTTGAAAATCTAGTTTGTCAGAATCAGAACATTATGTAATTAAGTCATTCTATCTTAATCAGAGAAAATCAACATTATTTGACAGGCTGATATTTCTGACAGTCATTTAGTGTATAATTTTGGAAGCCATAATTTTATGCTTGTATTAGTATCTGAAAAATGTTAATACATAAATCTGTGTTATTTTGTACTATAGCAGTTCGCATACAATTTACAGTAACAAGAAATATCATGGAAAATCTTAGTTTATTTTACTACAAAGTTTTAATCAGTTTTTTATGTTATAGATTGAAGCACACGAAAATATCTCTCTGCCTTGTTACTTCCTTGATTACAGTTGGTTTTGACATTAATCCTTATACATATTGCTACATATGTCACTTGCTAGCCATCTGAATTTCCTGTCATTGGGTTATTTTGTTTATATTTTATATTTTATTTCTCATTTTCCAATAGATGCTTCATTCCAAAGAAAAATATGTAAAATGGATAACAATTAGCTACTTTTGGTTTATGGTTGCAGTTAGTTCAAAGAAACTTCTAAATAGTTTTTTAGTTTTTCAAATGCCATAAAATAAATGTATTCTACTGTTTGTTTTTGAGAATTTTACAAATACTAATGCTGCATAATATTTGGTGTGATACTGTTTTGAACAAATTCTCTGGGTTTTGATATCCTCATGCTTGATACAATGTTTATTAATATCTATTTCATCAAATTATAGTCTTCTGAGACAACTAGGACATATTAGCTACATGGGCTATCTAAATATTTTCTCTTCTCTTCTAATCTTTTATTTCTACACATAATGTTAGTAAAATATGTTGAAAAGTAAACTTTAACATTATCAATATCAATAAGGAAAATGATCTACTGTTCTTGGATATCAATGCAGACCAGTTATTTCATTATGTAACCTGATCAATATAGAGTATTTTTAATGTTTGGAAAGCCTCCAGACGTTTTGCCCATATGACTACACCAATTCGCATTCCTATTGTGGTCTACATGGTTTTGCTCTTCACAGTCCATCCACATGCATCTTTTCTTTCACTTGTCCTAGCTATTCTAGCAAGTCTGAGGTGAATCTTTTTGTAGTACTTTCATTTCCCTGGTGTCAGTAATGTTCAGCACCTTGTCGTATACATTTTGACCATTTGTGTGGGAACTTTCAGGGAAATTTCTATTCAGATTCTTTCCCATTTTCTTTTTTTCTTTTTCTTCTTTTATTATAAAGAGAACAGTAAAAGAGGAACACTAGCAAAATACCAACATCGCAGACAAAAATAAAATGAAGCAAACCCATTAAAAATGATACAATGTTTCAAAACAAAGTGATAGGCATTGACGGTGGTTGTTATATTACATATTGTTATCTTCAATGAAGTTGCTCAGATTACCAGATGTAAGAATGCAAGATTGATTAAATCATTAAGGGTCATTTGTTTTCTTTCTGTGAAGCTACTAGACTTCACTGCATGTTTTTGATACTGATCTCTGCGCAGATTTGGTTTGCAGAGATGTTTCACATTCTGAAGTTTGCATTTCCTTTTTCTGTTTTGCTGTCAAAAACTAATTTTGATGTTATCCCCCACTGGATTATTTTCAATACTATTGACAGTATTTTGGTGTCATAAAAAAAAAAATCCATGACAAAGATTTTTCCTTTATGTTTTCTTCTATGAGTTTTCACAGCTTCAGATTTGATGTTTAAGCCATTAATATATTTTTGTTTTTGTAAGATAGGTGTCCTCATGAACATTTCAATAGCTGCAGAAAAAGCCTTTGAGAAAACTCTATCATCCATGCACAATAAAAACCACGAAGAAAACAGGTATAGAAGAACCTTATCTCAATCTGATAAAAGCCACTTATAACCAACCTACTGCCAGCCACGTATCAAATAAGGAGACCATTTTCACCCTTCTGTGTGTGAGTATTCACTTTTCTGACACTATTTATTAAAGGACTATCTTTTCACAATGAACATTATATATGACCTTGTTGAAAATTACTTTATCATATTTGTGTTGGTTCATTTTTGCAGTACATTCTGTACATATGTATGTCTGAATTTACTCAATCTTGTGCTGTTTCAATGACTATAGCTTTGTATTATATTTTGAAGTCAGGTTGTGATATTTCATGCTTTGTTCTTCCCTCAATAGTTTTCTGAGTATAGAGAGTCTTTGTGGTTCCATTTACATTTTAAGATTTTTCTTTATCTGTGAAAATTTGAAAGTTTAATAGGAGTTGCAGTGACTCTTTAGGTTTCTTTGGGTAGTGTGAACATTTAAAAGCAATAATTCTAATCCATGAGTTCTAAAGAGCCTTCCATATTTTCATTCTATATTAATTTCTCTCATCACTGCTTTGTAGTTTTCAGTGAAGAGATCTTTCAACTTCATGATTAAGCTTTTTCTATTATAGTCTTTTGAATGCTATTTTAAATAATATTGTTTTCTTAATTTAACTTTTGTGATAGTTAATTTTTCATATATGAAAGCATTGCTGATTTTTTTATGCTAGTTTTGTATCCTGCAATTTTTTGAATTTACTGTTAGTTCTTCTACTTTGTGGTGAAGCATTTGTGGTTTTCAGGGTATAGTCTTTTGTCACCTGTTATAGTTCACGTCTAGAAGTCCCCCCAAACTTTCTGTGGTCATAGGGGTTTTTGCCAATGGCTGATTCTAGAGGGTATGATTGATTTGTAATGCAATGTTGGGATTAAGGGTGAGTTGTTGCTGGATCAGTCCACTGATTGGATTGGCACTGCCCTAATCCCAGTGGACCGGACACAATATAAGGGACAGGAAGAGGTTTGTCCCTTTCTTGTTACTTTTGCTGTCTTCTGGCCCCGTGAAATGTTACCTCTTTGCCACTTGCCACCTTGCCTAGGACACAGCTGATTACTGTTGGAAGCCTCCACAAACTATGAGCTGAGTAAACCTTTCCCCCTTCAACTTTGAGTGTTAGGTGTTTTGTCTCAGAAACAAAAGAAAAGTAGCTAAGACATCAACTGTAGACATGGATGATTTAAATTCTCCATTTCCATTTTGAGTGTCTTTCATTTCTTTATATGATTTAATTGGGCTGGCTAGATTTTGTCAAAGACAACCATTCAGAGTAGGCACTGTGGCTAGTTTCTATTCCTAGAGAAAAAAGTCTTTCAACTTTCTACCTCTGAGTATAATGATATCCATTGGTCCAGCACTGGCAACCTGACCTTATTTATATGGGGCTACATTTCCTCTATAAACTCAATTCATTGAGAGTTTTATCAGGAAGGTATGTTGAATTTGCTATATGCCTTTTCTAAATCAATTGAGGTGATTTTATAATTTTAATTTTTACTGTTAATTAGCCATACCACAGGAATGATTTTTTGTGTTGTACCATCCTTATATTCCAAGGGTAAATTCTACATGATCGTGTGAAATGATTCTTTTAATGATTCACAATTCTCATGAGCCATATCATGTTCCACTAAGACCTTCCCAGTCCTTCCACAAGCTCAGCCACTTGAGCACATGCCCACTCAGCTCCAAATGTCTGGTTGAAAGAGGCATATTTTCGTAAGAATACAGATATATTAATGAGCACATCTAGTCCTCTTCCAGGAAGAATTATACTGAGAATTAAAAAGGAAGTTTTCATTAAAAATGGAAATCCTCCATAAATGAACTCAATAAATATATGTATCATTAAGCACCTAAGACAGAGGGAAATCACACAAATACTCAACAGAAACATACAATCTGGGGGAAGAAGTCTAGCGTGCAGGAGTACATAGGCCTTAGCCTTCTACTAGAGGTGAGCATGAAGGAGGATTTAGGCAAGAGGTAAGTATCATCATAACTCATAGACACAGTACTCAAGCCCTTAAATCTTCATAAAGTGATATTTTTACAAGTCAAGATCATCAAGAGGATGACAAAGTAGAACTCTGACAATGCCTAGCAGCAAGGACAAATGCATTTGAATACATATGCACTGTAGAAGAAAGAAAAAAATGTCCTTCGAGAATATACAACTTGGTGTTTAGGATTCAAGAACATTTATAACTTAAATTTATACTGCTCAAGTATTCGAAACTCCTCACACTTTCAGAATGATATTAATAATTGTTCCAAGACCTAGGGTATTTCTCAGGTTTCCAGCAGAAACTCATACGAAGTAAACAGGCTTCTGTCTGAAGGCAACCCAGTTTGATAGGAATGCGCCTCATCCAGTGCAGCAGGTGGGGGTCCTGAGAGACGGGTGATAGGAAAGGAAGACAAGACAAGACACGTAGGAAAAGGACAGCAGGGACGAGCGGGGTGTGGGTTTCTCATGCAGAGGCAGGACCCATACCAGCCCCAGCCTGGTTAGTTGTACATAGTAAAAATGGGGGAAGCAGGTGATGGGGTAAAAAAAATGCAAGGTTTCAATGATTTGCTGAGAATCCAGAAAGAGAATATTCTCAAGCTATTAGCGCTCTGGTTAACAGGGAGGGACGCTGAGGGGCTGGCAAACTGCTGATATGCAGCTGAGCTAGAAGTCAGCTTGTTTACGGGATCTGCCTCGGGCATTCCGCGTTCCTGGGACTGGCTTTGCTGGAGTCCCAAGGAGTCGCAGAGTTCGAGCTCAGTGCCCCCACCATAGGAATGTCTGTATTAAAATACAGAAAAACAAATTGGAGGCAGTAAAATATGTCAAAAGAGACATAAGAAAATACAAATAATTAAATCTTTTTTACCTGAAATGAGAAAAATTCTTCCCACATGATTAAAATATTGAGTAAGGAAATGAACTTTGTAAATAAAAATGCCTTCATTGACTAGAGTTTAACTGACAGGTAATGTCATAAGCCCAAATGAAATTAAATACATAGTGAAAATATTAGTTGTACATAGCAATATATAAAAAAGGAGTAGTGACTGAATGATAAATCACCTATTTTTTTTTTTTTGGAAGTTATTAGAAATCAGCTGAAACATTAAGACTAGTAAATACATATGTGGAAAAGAAACTTGTTCACTAAGAGAGTAGAGTGGAATGTCAAACCCTAAAAATACAAAGAATAAAATTTTCATAAAATAGAAAAAATACAAAATTCTTGGCAATGTATATCATTCTGATATTTAACATATGAATTCTTTTAGAAAGTAAAATAAAAACTCATGAATGGAAACTATTATTATAAAATTTGAAATGGATATTAAAATTGAGAAGAAGCATTGTATTTTAGTGTTTACTCAAATTTCTTTAATGAGAAAAAATTGGACAAAACATTAATAGCTGTTAACGTAATAGTGATTATATAAGTAATAATTCTATCATTTCTATGCGTATATAAATGCTTTAGTATTATAATTTTCATAATATACTATATACCATAGTCTTCAACTGTATTTATTCCACCTATTTGTTCCTAAGACAGAAAAAAGATACCACAAGAATACTCAGGGGTGGTGGCACAGACCTGTAATCCCAGCACTTGAGAGGAGGAGTTCCCAAGTGAACGCCTTCCCTGAGGCAGGAGTTCAAGGCCAGTCTGACATACACAATGACACCCTGTCTCAACAACAATGACAAAAGCTATCACTGGAAAATAAAACTACCATTAATATTCTATTGGAATATAGGTGAAAGATCTTGGAATACACAGTTACGGGTTGGTAGTATGTTGTCCCTGTGAAGGGATACATGAATATACACAGAGAAAGCACAGAAGATATAACAGCTGGAAACACTGTAAATTTATAGAAACACAAGCTTTGCATCCAGGACACATAACAAAATACAAGTGAGATTTGTTGGGAAACAGAAAATCTTGAAAACAGAAAGCAAAAACAAAATGACTTAGCAGGTACAAAAGAACACACACAAGAGAAATAGCTGACTTTTCTTTAGAAACTATGAACAGCAGAAGGTGGTGGGATACACATTAAAGAAATCCAAATGGAAATAAAATATGCAAAAGAAAAAAACCTCTGAAACAACAAGTCAAAGTTAGCACTCCAAAACATCAAAATAGGTGGTAGAAAACTGGAAGCTGAGAGTTTGTGCTGTTGGCGTAGTGGCTCTAAGAGAAGCACCGATGGAAGTTTAGCTGGCTGAAAGTAAGCAACCCCAGACTACAAAACTAAGGTACATCAGGAGAAAGAGAGGTGTGAAGAAAATGATATAACCTTCACCTTATTACTCACATATAGTTAATCTTATTTCAAATACTTTATAATGTACTGCCGTAGAACAAAATATTGAACAGAATGTTTAGCCTTGAACAGAACATACAAAAATGTAATGCATTTTCCAAACGAATGGCAAAGTTAGGTGAGAGCAAACGTTAGGTAAAAGAAATGTATTTCCAAAGGAGAGCCAGAAGAACCAGTATAGACACCTAAAGCTGGTAAAGTGGAAGGGTAATAAATAAAAACTATAATGGTATAGTTGTGCTTTTACTTCCATGTCTTCTTAAAAATCTAAAATAATTCAAAATGAGAATTAGAAGAATGTATTTTTGTATTTGCAAAAGTCCAAAATATACACATATATACAAAATAAATGTAACATTTATATTACATATTATATATGAACTGCATATAAAATATGCATACATAATAATCACATACATTATATATAGACATAAAAACATATCAAAATATATGGTTAATGTTTACATTTTTAAAATGTATTATAGTGTCACACACATTGACCTTAATCACTCTCAAAAGACTTATCCCATCGTTCTTGCCACTTTCTGAAGCCGAATCAGAAGTCCTCTCTGTGAGTGTCTATACACGGTATGACGAAAAATTCAGAGAGCACTGCTGCTGTGTGCTCTCCAACAGAAAAGTGTACTCATGAAAACCTGTCCTCACCCACCCCACTCACCCGATAGGGCTTTGAGCAACTTCTGCCTCTTTCCTAGTATCATAATGAAAAAAAAAGGAAAACATTTTGAGTCCACTCCAGACGTCAAGATAGCCATGACTATGCAAATAAAGACATTCGTGAATGGAGAATTCCAGAATTATTTCAAAGAGGGCATTGGTGATCAAGTAAGTGTGTCGAAGTGAAGCTTGGCAATAACATTTCTGTATCTCTCATATATTAAGTGACTGAAACCTGAAACTCTTTCTGATAAAGATACACTTCATAAATCCTAGACAAATGACTAGGAAAGTTTTTAACCTAGTGAAAATTATTTAATAAAGTTAAAATTCTACATTACAAAGTATTCACTTAAAATAAAAAGTAAATTAAAAATAGAGAACAAATAAAAAAATAAAATTATGCTTAAAGCAATACTAGAAAGAAGTGTGAGTTGATCAATAATTTAATAAAAGCAGTAATTGTCAGACCAATAAAATCCACTCAGCTACATGATACAATTTAGACTTGAAAATACAACAAAGTGGGACGAAATATATGAAGAAGATATATCCTATGCATAATGTGCCCCTTCAGAAAAGAGCTGGGGTGTCTAACTAACACCAAAGAAATAATTGAATTTAAAATGAAAACACGTGCTACTGGAGATAAGGAGGAACATTTTATAGCCATAAACATATCAATTCTTTAAGAACTATCAATTAGAAAGATGTAAGTATTTGATAAAGACTAATCAAGTACACAAAGAAAAATCACAGAAAGAGAAGAAGAAATATGCAGTTAAATAATTATATTTGGAGACTTGAAAACCCCACTTCCAACAGGAGGGAAAATGTGAGAGCAAATCTAAGAGAGGAAATGAGGACTTGTAACATCCTCAGATCAGGTGGACCCGTCAGACCCAGCATCTCACCTCAGAGAGACAGAGCACACTTCCGATTTCAGTGCTTCTGCCTCTTTGTCCCAGAATAGTGATGTAATATTTCATAAACCTAATGCTAAAAGATGATATCAGAGAAATAATTTCTCCCATAATAAAACAATGGAATAACATAATAAAAACAGAAAGAAATTTGGGCACATCACAATTCCATGGGTATATACATCACACTCCCAAATATGTTCAAATATAATTGTCCCTTGATATCCTGAAAGAATTGCTTTGAGGTTCTCTCATGAATATCAAATTTTCCAGGTACTCAATTATATTTTATAAAAGGAGGCAACGTTCACATGTAACCCACTCATGTCTTTCTGTATACGTAAAAATCTCTTGATTACTGATGATACTCAACATTGTAATTACTGATGATACTCAACAGCAGTGACTTGGGGAGTGTGTTTATAGAGGTTCAATATAGACAAAAATTGCTTCCTAGGGGCTGGGGATTTAGCTCAGTGGCAAAATGCCTGCCTGGCAAGTGCAAGGTCATAAGTTCGATTCCTGGTACTGGAAGAAAAATAAAAAACAAACAACAACAAAAAAAAAAAAAACAAAAAATTGCTTCCTAAAACTTTTACCGGGAGTTGTTTGACTCCAGATGCAGAATCCACAGATTGGTAGGGTTGACCATCCTTTCAATGAACGAAAGACAAATATATCAAAATTCAGAATATAGTTAACAACTCTTAGGCAGAGATTTTAAAATCTGTGTATATTTATTTTAATAAGGAAGAAATATTTCAAGTTAATAATGTATTTCATATTATGATACTGGTTTAATGGAAAAAAACTACACAGAAAATAAAACAGAATAATAACAATCAGAGTAATAATTCATGAAACTGAAAATAGAAAAAAGAATTAACGAAACAAAACACTGCTTTTTTGAACAGATGAAAACACTATATTGAATTTTTGACAGAAGAAAAAAACAGGGCAATTGAAACAACTGAGTACTAGAATGACATAGAATATATTACTATTGACCTGAAGGTAAAACAGAGCATACAATGGAATATTATGAACAAGTATATGCCAGCAAAGTAAAAAACTGAAATAGACTAATGCATATAAAAGCAAAGCACTGCTAAAATATTTTTTTTTCTTTTTTTTTTTTTTTTGGTTTTTCTCTGGTACCAGGAACCTAACTCACAACCTTGAGTTTGCCAGGCAGGCGCTTGTGCCGCTGAGCTAAATCCCCAGCCCCTGCTAAAATATTTTGAATAGAGCAAAATTGGAAGTCATCCAATATTTTACTTCAGAATGTTCAAAAAGTAAAATCAGCGCAAGTGCTTTCCTGGTAAGTGCAAGGTCCTGAGCTTGATTCCCAGTATAAAAAAAAAAAAGTAAAATCAATAAAGACAACATGGAACATGGTACATCAGTATAGTACTATTAATAATCTAAATAAAATCCTTTTATCTGTAATCAATTGATTTTTGACAAGGGTCTAAGACAATTTAGCAGTGAAAATGATCCTATAATAAATGGTTTTGGGCAATTTAAGTAATTACAAAAATAAAGTTAGACATGTATCTCACAGTATATAAAAATTGAATTTAACTATAAAAGGTATAAGTGCAAAAGGTGATTTGAAGGCATATTTTCAAATCTTCTAGACAAATATTTTATAAATACTATGCTGAAAGTGTCAGTGACAAGAGAAAATGGGTAAATGGGTCAAATTGAAAAAAATGAGTTCTAATTAATACTATCAAAAACAGAAAAGATAATCCACAGCATGGTAGAAAATAGGACATGTATATATCATTTAACTGATTAATGATTTGCATACAGGATACATGAAGAATTCTTAGAAGTCAATAATACAATATCAACTAATCCTGATCAATAAAAACAAATCATCTCAACAGATTTTTCTTCAAAAAAGATAGATGCAAATGGCCAATGAGTTATACTAAAAATGTTCAACATCAGTAATCATTAAGAAAATACAAACCCAAAGCCATAAGACATATCATTTCAAAACCAGTAAGACAGCTAACCTCAAAAAGCCAGAAAATAGAAATATCAACATTTATGTGGAGAATATGGAGTCCTCATACAATGCTGGTTAAAAAGTAAAATGGTAAGGCACACTGAAAAGAAATCTCCAAGTTTCTTAACATCTTTCAAATATAGGGCTACCGTAGGGCCCAACAATTGCACATATCGGAATATACTCAAAAAAGAATGAAGACATATGCTCACTCAAAAATTGTTCACGGTAGTGTTATTTGTAAGTCAGAAAACGGAAATAACCTGTATGTCAGTGAGTGTAAATGAAAGATTGCGTCCATACAATTAATATTACTTGGCAACAAAGACAGTGAAGTGCTAATATATATGTCAGCACGAGAGACTTGAGAACATGGTGCTAACTTCAATAAGTCAGCGAGAAGATATCATATATTGTAAAATTGCTGTTAAGGAGGAGCATGGCATAGAAAAATTTACTATGTCACATAATAAAGTAATGATTGGACAGGCCTGGCTGGTGGGATGGTGTACAGAATTACATCTGGGTCCAGGGTATCTTCTGGAAGGATGAACTTCTCTAGGTCTAAATTGTGGTGGTTCCGTAATTCTGTGAATCTATTGAGGTTACTGAATTGTGCTCTTACAATGAACGGGTTTTATAATGTTTGAACAAAGCTGTGGAGAGGTAGGCCATGGATTAGAGCCCCATATGGCAGGTCGTGCATTATTGTTTGCATGTTTCCACAAGGCCAAAGTCACACCAACAGAAACATTTTGAAGATTGGTGAATAAGAAAGGACTCTGAAAAACACTGACTATGCACTGGCAGAAAAGCACACTCTGATTTTCAATCCATTTTACTTTAAAACTTACCCGGATGTACAGATCTGTTCCTTTGTACTTGAATGTGAAGGGCTGGAGTAGTTACTTTAACAGATGTTTTTTTAAATTATTAAGATGTTATTTTCACATAAGTTTTATGTTCAAGAAAGTCAATGTGTATTATGCATTGATTTTACTACGTATTATTGATTATCACTATATCTCATGGGTTTTTTTTTTTTTCATTAGAAAGATCTCAATTGTATTAGTTTGTTCCAATAATCAGTACCTTTCTGGCTAGTCACAGATTAAATTCTTCAAAGCATTGAAGTTTGAGATTATGACACCCAAAGCATAGCTGTATAAATGAAGTATGTATTTTGCATAGAAAATATTTTTAAAAATTCATTTATTCTCTTTTCTCATAATGATCAAGATTTTATAATATGGTTCAAATTAAAGCAGTGTACACAGCTTTGCTGTAGTCCTTGTGCTCCTAGTCATCATTTTTGAGTTGCCAATAGATTGAAAATTCATTCTTCAAAAATAAGGTAAGAAGAAACCCATCTCCTTTAATCAAAATTAGGAATTAAGTAACTAGGTAGTGAGTTTAATAAATCCTAAAATACAGTAAAATATGAGTATGCATGTGTATTTATTTAAAGTATAAAACTGTATAGAGTACACAAGGCAATATTTTGAAAATTAAATATATTTACTTGAAATTTTTTTTTTTTGGTACTGGAAATCGAACTCAGGACCTTGTGCTTGCCAGGCAGGCACTTTTACCACTGAGCTATATCCCCGGCCCAAAATTTTTTATATTACAATTATAATCATTAATTTCCATAAAGGAAAAAAATACTGCATTTCCCAAAGTTTAGCAAAATGAAAGACAAAAAGAAAGAGCGATTGAGACAGAGAGAGAGACTGAGAGACACAGAGGTACGTATTCTGTCATCTTGAAGTGAAATGCAACTTTCTCTCTTATGTTCATGTGCTCCTTGAATTTTATGTGTTTATTCAGTTCATTACAAAGTATTTGTAAATGAAAGATTGTATCCATACAATTAAATATTACTTGGCAATGAAGACAGTGAAGTGCTAATATATACTTTGTAAATATAAATATAAATACTTTGTAAATTTGTTTTATAATTGTTTTATTTTTAAAAATAAAAATTCTATCTTTTGATAAATAGGTGGAAGTATTGATTATACACTGGATACCTTTATAATGATTTTTCACAACAATTAAGAAATATTTGGCCGATAAAGTAAATCCATTTTGACACTGATCACAGGCTCCGTGACGGCGCACTTAGTCTTTTCTTGGATGCGGCATTTCCTTGTCTGACTTTTCACAACAACTTTCCCGCTGACTCAGGTACAACTTCGCCATCCTCTCCTTCTGGGAATATGTTTTATAGAGCCATATTTCTCTCCCATCATTTGCTCCTTTCTGAAAGACTGGATGAAAAAGTTTCACAGTTCAAACTGCCTCTAACTTTGCTGTCTTTGACCTGAGCCACCTTTGTAGTGGTCAGATGCTAATCAAGATTGGTAACTATAAAACAGAAGGTAAGATGTCCTCAAAATGTATAAATATGACAGAAAAACTGTTAACATTTGTTGCACATACTGCATACCAGTCACTAATTTGAGCTCTTTTATAGGAATTGTTTTACTCAATATTTACCACCATGTTATAAAATCACTAGCAGCATCCCATTTACTGACGAATAATTCTATTCTATTTCTCTTTTGTCACTCTTTTTCCAGTGTTACGCACCAGATTTTGTCACTGCCTAGAACTGAGAACATGCTGAAATTTTATGTTGCATGCTCTGTTTTCTGGTTTTTCTTTCCTTTTTACAGTCTTATTTTTCCATATCAGAATCTTCATTTCCTGCACAAACAATCACTTTGTTATTCTACCTGGTTCTGCATCCGTCCCAGATTTTCACTTTACAGATTTGTGGTTTTTTATATAAATAGCTATGTGTGATGCTTAAATCATTCACCACATCTGAGACATCTATTCAACATTAGCTAGTGAGTATAACATTAAATCAAGATCCATGTGCTGGTCTTTGCCTTATAAGCAATGTAGAAAGGAAAATAGGGTGAAGTTTGGAAAACTACTGTTTGCAAACTGACTGCCTTGCCCAAAATTAATATAGCTCATCTTCCTGAAACCAATAATATCCATAATGTGGACACATTTTTCTATAAAACATCTCTTTCCCCTTCCTTTGGTAAAATCATCCTATATTTCCTATGGGGAATCTTCACATTACATTCTGTATGATTCTAGGGGAATTTCTGTTTATTGAATTTATTCCCTCTTGCCTATTATTACTTTCGATCAGGATGGGCAAACAATTTAATCAACTCTATCAGGCTGTAGCTCCTGACAAGCTGGCTCACAATAACACAGGCAGGTAAAGCTAAAGTCAGCTCCCAAAATATACACCAGTGTGTGCCTGATTGAATTTCTACACTTGCGCATGTTCCTGTCATTTAAAGGTAATAATCAACCTTTCATCTGTTCTCTGCTTTCTAAAAATAGCTGCATATATTTAGCAAATTATCTTCTTTTAAAATAATTATGCTAACCGGTGTTGATGTTTGTTCCTTGAGAAAACAGAATTCTAAAACTGCAACACTTCACAGAGCTGCTGTGTGAATTCCATTTCAGCGACTGAAATAACATGAAGCTGCCTGGTTGATAGTCTTTGTTTCTAGTAGACAAGCTGAACAATTAATTTTTGCCGCCTTTACTGCCCTAGTGTCTTACAGATCCCTATGAACTACACTCATCAGGATTGTGAGCATTTTATGGGTTTCTTTTCAGTATCTGAGAGCCAAAGAAACCTTCCTTAGCCTGAATGGTACAGTCTATCCAAATGAAGTCTTCATGCAGAATTGAAATACACGCCTCCAAATTCACTGAAGATATTCCATGGTCATCTGTTCTCCATATATTCTCTTTTCCATGAATTGAAAAGTATCTGACAAGTTGCTAAACTCATACACTGTGCCAAAGAAGTTTTCTCCAAGTCACTTCATCCTGAAACTCCTGGCATTTAATCCAGCACTGTAATTAATGCACGCCAACTGCAGATATGTGGTAGATCTCATCTCTATTGCGAAAGTAATGCTTAAATATTTCCTGCTATTCGCACTTAGTTTCAGGGGTTTACAATGTTCACGATCCCTTAGTGTGTGCATTAATCATGTGTGCGTTTTCTGTGGATTCCTATCCAAGTCATAGTGGGTCAGGAGGCAGAGCTACAGGGTTATTGAAGAATTTGCTCAAATTAAGAGTTTCTTATTTGAAGAGCTAGGCTTCTGTCTTCGCCAGTCCAGATTTGTTCTGTTTCTGAATCTGTTCCTGCTCATCCCTGAGTACTTTGTTCACACAGCATCATATTCATGTCTTGTACTAAGTAACAGACCTTTGAAAGTGACCTTGACCACTTAGAGGTGTTAATAATTGTGACTTCCCCGCAACTGATCTGTTTAAAAATTAACCAGTTAGTTTGTCTGTTTATAGTACTTAACATCTCAAAATCGGTTATTTTTAATGTTTTCTCTTGTCTCTGTCTCTGCCTCTCTCTTCTAAGATTCATGGAGGCAGAAGTCCCATCCTGTTTTCAGGCAGATGCTTCTCTTGCCCAGAACTGTGAGGGTTACTGGAGATGCAGCAAATATTTTGAGCAACTCGTTAAAGATGTTTTCACATCAAAAATGTCACCTCATGAGTTTGTATTTTATAATTTGAATTAATAGCCAAGGCTGCCATCAAATCTGTAGCTGTTACTGTAAATGAACATTCAAATAATAGAAAGACACTGAAATCTATAGAATATATATACCACTTTACCATTAACTACCTGTACCTCTTTCCTATTAATCAAATTGGTGACATAATTTCCTGTGATATGTAGAAATATTTCAGATATCAACTAAAATATAGCTCATCAAACATTAGCACTCACATTGAAATTGACTTCCTATGACTCAAGTTAGTCATTAAAATGTTGATTGTAGCATTTGCATCAGAAACTTATAAACACTAAGTCCCTAGAAATAAAGTATTAAACTGCCTATGAAGTGATGGACAATAAAAATAAACTTCAGTGTTGTTATTTTGTTGATATTTCATTTCCCTTTAGATTTCTAGTGCTGTTTTTAGATTGATATTAATTATATTGTACTTAATTGTATTTTATTCATAGTTCAGAGAAGTCTTGGAACTAATTTATTTTTTCAAGGGGTTCAGGGTTTTACACTCATGCATTTTAATATGTTAATATTTTCCCATTTTTCACAATATATATTTCAGTCTTATCGTTCAGTGCACGGGTCCAGCTAGTAAGATACTAGAATGTCAGGACAATGAATGTATTTCACAGTTGCTTTTATAAAACTCAATGATGATTCATTTTACTTCTATTAATTTTTTTATTTCATTTTATTTTATTTTATTTTATTTTTTATTATTGGTGCTGTGGAGCCTGGGTCAGAAAAAAGAACACATGACAGAGAACATTGACAGCCTACAAATCCTAAAATATTTCCTCCCTGGTCCTTTACAGAGTGAGGTCTGACCAAATTCTGAGGGGCTACAGGGGTCACCTCCCCCACCCCACCCTTCTCCTCATCAGTTCACTTTTCCCCGGTGCTGGAGTTGGGATCCAGGGCCTCACGAAGTGCATCAAGTATTCCAAGGCCCAGCTACATGGCCAGCCCCTCTTCTTTCTTTATTTTCTCAATTAACATTCCTTTAATATTGCCAACATTTCGCAGAACTGAGGCGGAGCCAGCCGCCAATCTCAGGTTGCGATTCACTGACCACTGCCCTCTTTTTTACAGTTTACATGTTTAACTTTCCATGATCCACCCACTGTGATCTTATTCTACTTATCCATATAATATAGTAATCTTACAGTAGGACTGTTCCAGCCGGTGCTTCAGCACAGCTCCTGTGTGCTGACTTCACTGTTGTCCTGTTACTGCTTCTACTTTGAAAAGTCACTGCTTAGCAAGGCTTCAAATCAACAAGGCATTTTACATTCCCCCACCGTTTGCCACTTTTGGCCTTTCTATTAATTTAAAATCAAACCACATTTCCTTCTATTTGTTGTACTTTGCATTCATCCTTAGGAAATACTTTTCCCATTTTCGCAGCAATTCACCTGCCAGCAAATACTTCAGGTCTCAGTTATGTGTATATCTGAAGAATAACACAGTTTGCCTTATGTTTAAAAAATATCAGCTAGGGCTACGATTTTTAAGTTGACTGAATTTTATTTGTTTGTTCCCTTTGAAAGTTTGTTTATGTTCCCCTGCCTTCCCAATTGCAGAGTGTCTATTGAAAATATTATTTTCTACCTATTTACATACATTTTTGTTTTTAATTGTTTGATACTCTATTAATATTTTTCATCAATTGATTGTGATGTTTATATTTGTGGTCACTTTATAAATTTATTCTGGTTCAGTTTACTGTTTCTGAGATTTAGAATTTCCTTATACTTTGAAAAATGGAGGAAATGGCTTCTTAAAAATTTCTTTTCTTTATTGACATGTTCTAGAAACCAAGTTGGTCATTTATTCAAGTTAGCAATACTCTCTTTCATGTCAATTTTCCTATCTTTTTTCATTCTGAATTAATTATGTGTTCATGGTTAAATTTTGCTCTTTTTTCTAATCTCTTGCATGCTATTCATTCTATTGCATTTTTACTTCAGCTGTTTCATTTTTTCTCCAGACAAATTGTTTGAGTTTTTAAAAACATTTGTTTTCATTACATTCATGCCTTTCTTTCCATCCTGAAGTGCATTTATAATATATCTAAAAGCTGTATCATGTTATTTTGCTAATCTCCATCTCTGTCATCTTCAGATCCACTTGTGTTGAAGTGTCCCTTGCTTATGGTATCTATTTCTGCTCTTACATTCACTCATATTCATGATCGGAGGTCTGGCATTGTGAGTTTTGTATTGTCATTACTGGAATTAGTAGCATTTTGAAAAGAATCCAGTGCTGTTTCATTGGGCAGTTAATTTTAGACCTGATTTTCTAAAACTGTGAACTTTGTTGGGTCACACAGTAGACGTGAAGACTTCTCTCAAAAGCCCGGGATCTTCTGAGGATTCTATGGATCCTCCCTTTGTCGCAGTCACTAAGCTCCAGACTGACTTGGAGAACAATTACAATTTTAATGTCACTAGGGGATTCTAGGGGATTGCTCAGCCTAGTGCATTCCCGGGTGTCTACACACTGAACCCCCGCTTCAAGAATCTTCATTTTTTTAGAAGAAAAAAGGGGGCAATTTTAGAGATTTATTTTTGTCTCTCCCATTAAAATAACTCTTACCATATAAACCAAGACACAATGTGTGGGATCAATGCAAGATTTTGGACCAGAACCTTGACTTGTGTGGTTTGGTTTGGGTACCTGTTAGATCTATGGTGATCTGAACTAAGTGTCCGACATGTGGCACTGCCGGGCGGAGGTTCCCCATTCTCACAGGGGCCCTGGTGATTCTCATCCTGGTGTTAAAGGTTCTTCATACCCAGCATAACACAGTCCACTAAACCACTCTTTTCTCTGATCCACCACCACAGCTACTCTCATTAAAGAGATACAAGTGTCTGTGATGAAGGACGTGGGGAATACGTAGTTATCATCTGCGTTTTACATGATGGTGAAAGGCCTTCCTTCAGGAATGTAGACTCCATCTAATGCGCTGTTCTCAAGCTACAAATATATTCAGGTTAGAAAGTGGGAAAAATATTGATACTTTTCATGGCTACCGTTGACTGTCCTTAGCTTTCTGGTTTGTTTTGTAAGTCAGGTCATCTTTGATTTATTTCGATTGTGAAGGCTAAAAATGTCTCTGTCGTCCATCTGCCTCATCCCAGGGGCACCGTATCCCAGTTGCTCTGCTAACGGCCCTCTGGCTGCCGTTTTGTGTCTTATTGCTGGTTATTGTCTCTATTTTATTTTTGACCATTAAAGGTTATGGTGGGATTTATTTTATTGGGATCCTAGCGTCTTTTTTTTACAGGAAGATCCCTGTGGAAGCCTTTAAAAGTAGGACATTGCTGACCTTTTCACAGGTACTCTGTCCCTCGCTGTCACTTTGGTAGATGACTTCTGGGGCATCACACACTTGATAAATGCATTGTATGTATGTGTCGCAGCCTTTTCAGATTTACTGCCTATTTCCTGAACATTTTGTTATTTTTTCCCCCGTGATTTTCACTGAATTCCCACTTCAATTAATATAAAGTTCCTCTATTCCCAGCTTTCCAGAACCAGAATAAGTGTGTAAACACAGATGTGTCCCTTGGTTCTACCCCTACCCCGAGGTCATTTATAAAGCTTTAAACCTCTAGTAAAGGAGCACTGTCCCATCGTAGCAATCAGCTCCTTATCACCGTATTTATATTAAATGCGTATTACATGCCATCCTCTATCCAGGAAACATAGCATTTATTCTTATACTTATTCTCCAGGCTCCTGTGGTCTGCACCTCCTGTAGGGAATAATCCCTTTTGTAATGTAGATAATGACATGAAATAAATTATCTAATGGTTTCATGGTTAGGAAAGGAAGTGGTGATAAACGGTGATGGGTATTTATATTACATGGCAAGGTAAAAACCTAAGTTGTGTTCAGCAAGAGTTAACTTTCAATTGAACCGACAGGATTTTTCCAGGCCCGGAAGAGGCAGGATAATCTGTGAGTCAAGATCCCCAAGATCTCTCATTCAGAAATCCCTCCCCCACATCTCAAGTTTACCACCTTCCCAATTGGTCTCCTGACATCAACAAACCAGATGTAATCAAAAGTCAATCCGTTTTAGAGCACTGCCTTTTTACCACTTAAATCCTGGGCTCAAAAGATACCATTCACCACTCTTTAGTTGATATGAGAAATGGTTTTTATGCCACTCAAAAGGCCCTCTGTGTTTTACACCTCACCTAAATTGGTGATTCATCCCAAGCTGTTTCACTGTGTTTCTCAATGCATTCATTGCCCCCATAATATCCACCAAATGTCATCAGTAAGCATGATTTCCCCATACCCCTCAAAGGACTAGCACCTTGCACCGATCACTGTGTTAACCTCCACTGGTGTTCCCTTTGGGGTTGGTTTCCTAAGACTTTGAAGAATGAAACACCTTACATCTGTATCCTTGCCAACAGATCTGATACGCGCATGCAGGATGCATTAATGAGAAGGGCTCTCAGGAATAAGACACTGAAGAAAGTAGTTGATGCAGAATTGGTCCAAGAGAGAAAACAAACTGTAAGGCAGTTCAAAAGTCACCCTAGTCAGGCGCCCAGTGGTGAGGCCAGGAGACCCCTTTAGAAACATCTTTCATAGAGCAAAACAAGGAGAACGTCCACGATTCTTGTTTCATTTTGTGTTTTTCTTGTCTGAGCCTTCATCTTATTACTTAGGACAACGTAATCCATTGGGCTTTGTTCCTCCACCTACCTCTGAGTATGTGTGCAGTTAAAGTATTGCATTTTTCTAATTTATCATACTTATTTATAACCAAAAGTTTTATGATTAGAACTCTCATTAAATATTGCTATGGAGGTAATTAAACTTGGATGGTTTAATATGCTTAATTCTTTCCTGTGTCAATTGAAACCCACGATATACCCATAAGTAGGCAAAAGGTCAATAATTCTTTAATGCCATAATCCTATACATGTTATCTCTAACTCTCGCTGTAACACTTTCCTGGTCCTTCAGCTACTCTGTCTGTATTAATTAACATAGCATTTACTATCATCCACCCTCACTATATCTTGATGAATATCTATCTTTCTATTCATCAAGAATCAGATACATTAACAAATAACTCCGCACACAAATTAATGGCATTTTGCACAGAGGACTTTATGGTTACTTAAAGACTGGACCCAATAAAAATAAGTGAAGAAAGCAAGAAGCTCAGTGTCCTTATGGTGAAATATCAATAATCATTTTTCCCATTCTGCCTTCTGCATTCCCATAGCTTCTTGAAGAAGTTTTCAGTCGTCAGAGGGGTAGAGGAAGGGTAAGCAGAAAAAAAAAGAACCTCGGAGCAGACGAGCGTTAATCCATCACCAACACTAAATTACTCATCCAGTAAATCAGTGGCATCATCTTTACGTGTGCTGGACAGAGTATTTCCCCCGACAATGCCTATTGACACCTTACACGCAGTCAGCAGGTTATGGCGGCTGAACTGCCACGAAGAAGTAAATGATGAGCTCAAGTTCTTAAGAGTGACTATCATCGTTCCCTCTTTTTTCTTATAAAGTCATATATTTCATCGCGTCTTATGTACTGCAATGATATATTTCAACTCTCACCTTCATGGTACTGAGTAAAAATAAGTGTGGATTTCTGAAAGTGAAGAGCCATAATTCATTGGCAAAACAGACTTTCAGTTTTAATGACGCTAGCTAAACTGCTCTGAAGAGAGAAAGACGCTGTGTCACTTTTAAAATTATGAATATGAACTTTGAAATCATATCTCCAAAGCATCTTCACATATGCAATAGACACACGTGAAAATTGCATTTGCTGCACTGCATAACTCAGAATATGTAATTAATCACTTGAATTTTCTTCCTATTATTCATATATTCTCAGCTGTGAGAGAATTGTGGGTTCCAAGGTGTTGCTGAGGTATATACAGAGTATCACTAAACTACTCTTAAAACTACTCTTAAAATAATTGCTGCTATCTGACATTTTCCAAATGTTGATGTTGAAAATGGGAAAAAATCAGTAGTAGGTAGAACACATTGACTAGAGCTCTTTGAACAAAATACCAGAGACCAGATGGCTTAAACCAAACATACTTATTCTCCACAGTTGCAGCAGCTGAGAAGTCCCAGAGCATGGTGTACTCAGTTTTAGCATCTACTGAGAACTCTTTATGCATTAGCAAAGCTCCTTGCTTGTCCTGTCCTCAGGTGAAAGAAAGAGATCCCTTACCACTCTCCAGCTCAGAAGAGCACTAATCCAATCACAGGGTGCTGCCTTCAAGACTTATGTTAACATAATTGCTCCCAAAGTCCCCACCTACAGAGCTCATCATGCAGCATTTCCGCACAACACTTTTGGAAGGAAACAAAAATCAAGGGCGCAAGCTACTGATACCTTAGCATGAACCTGGCACCTATTCTAAAAAGACTTTGTAGCCACATGTACAGTTAGAACAAGCAGAAAGCCAGTGTCAGGCAAAATCACCTTGTTGAAACAGTAAACATTCACTTCCACAATGCATGACATTTGATTATGTATCTTGATATTGTGCGGGACGAAACGATGCAAGGTGCATTTGAAGTACACAGAAATACCACGGGGTGTTGCATTGATGAATAGCCACATTTTTACATTCAATCACACTTTTAGTTAAAGATAACATGATTATTCTAATGTGAATATTAGAAAAACATAATTTTGAAATATTTATAGCTTCTCAACTCTGGATGTAATCAAATTAATCTGCTTAAATTTATTTCTATTACTTTTTCATTTTTTTAGTTCTGTCATTTTTATCCTATATGTTCCATTTATTTTACACTCATTAATTGACTTCTGATATTCCATTTTAGAGTACTTAATCACACTTTATTTTATAACTGCTTCCTGTCATATATATATATATATATATACGTATCCAAATCATCTATATATTATTTGCACAGCATTTATTTATATATGCCATTTATATAGATAGATGAACATACTCATACACACACAGATGGACAGTCTTATGTTCAAAAGTAAAGTCTCAAAAGATTCCACTAGGGAGATCATTTTAGTTTGATACCATCATAAGGTTGGCGCTCTTATAAGATAAAGTGAGATAAGAGATCTCTTTCTGCCAGGTAAGGATACAAGACGGTATATATATGCATCTGTGCAATCATATTATGCATTACTCACCCTTCTGTCTATATAATTATTGGATGCTTTAAGGAAATTTTTATATATAATTTATATATTGTATATGTTTTTGTGTATATACTATTTATATACTATATGTGTATTTTCATACACAATTAATGTGGGTAAACTAAAGCTCCTAACTTGGTTCCTCCTCGAGAAAGTGGAAACAGATGCATCCATTCAGCAATTTTGCCTTTATCCGGAATGCTTTGAATCCCTTTTACACACATGTAGCTTTGAACTCAGTCAGAGATTTGAATGTAGTTTAAATACAAAATTTAAAATCTCTCTTGGCTCTTTTCACTTACCAATCTTTATACTTCATAGCCAGCTGTGATTTTGCTGAGCTTTGTAAAACAGAGCTCAAATTCGTTTTTCAATTTAGAAAACCTGCAGATTTTCTGTGATGGAAAAATGTCAGGTAGGAAAGTTATCTCACCGCACTCTTTTTTCTCTAAGTGCAGAATACGCTATGGGTTTTCCCTGTGTAACTGTTGATACATTGTGTCAACTTGAGGAGTTTAGAAGTTTAACTAAGCTTCTCAGCAGGGAGCCAGGGTCATTACTTTGTAAACATCCTCATCCTGTGCAAGAGGAGGGCACTTAGATGGTGTGAGTGCTAACCCCATGCCGGGTGGGGGTAGCCTGCTTACAATATTAGGGGGTAAAAGAGGCTTGCTTCCCCTTTTTGTTCTTACTGCTTTCTTTTGTGACTTTTGAGACTTTACTTTTGAACATGAAAATGTTCAAATCTTTTGAGACTTTACTTTTGAACATGAAAACTGTTGTCCTTGTGCTATGGCACCCTTCCTTGGAGCTAGCTGATTATGGAGTGAAACCTCTGCAAGATAAATAAATTTTTCCTTCCTTAATTTTGGGTGCCAGGTATTTTGTCTCAGCAACCAGAGAAAAGCAACTAGGACGCTCTGTTCTATAGGTTACTTTCCAGTGACTTTGAGGCAGTTGCTTATTTACACTTGTTTTCTCACTATTTTATTTACAGATTTGAGTCTGTTATATGCAAGATTCATGATCTTATAGGAACTAATTAGCAATGATGATAAGTACAATCATCAAAATATAGTTTCTCTGTTACACAAGTCTGTCATACAATTGTGACAGTGAATTCTGTCATGCAATTCTATTTTTTAAACAGGAATCAAACTCAGGGCCTCATGCAATTTTTTCATAAATTATTGACTACAACTTCTATAGTCAGCATTGATTCCCACACTTCAGGGCAAACAATGGAATTACTTTTGAAATAGACACCCAATTTAAAGTTAACAGCATATAGAAAAAAATGATGACAAGCAAGAGGTGAATTACAATGGTGAGAACAATGTGCTTAATCCTACTAATGTTCATATTATACTGGCTTTCTCATTAGTTTAGAGTAATTCTTTAGAAAATTGGAAAGCAATCATGTATTATAATCACAGTGGTATCACACTGTCAACAGTGGTTAATCAAAAGTTATCACTGTTAATTACTATGACTATGAAATTAGGCAAGGATATGATTTGTGAAATTAGAGTTGTGAAATGTATAACAAAATGTATGAAATAAGTATGCATCTATATACACATATGTGAAAATGGGAGGAAGACATTTTCTTGAAAAATACACTGTCAATAGCAGCAGTATGTCCCTTACAAGCGAATATGGCTAAAGGAGTACTTAGGTTTAAAGAAATATAAGTAAGAAATGTATGAAAACCCACTATGCCTTCCAACTGTATATGGATATTTTTGTTTATTTTTCACATTAAAATTGAGAGATTTTACATCAAACATATGTAGACAAAGAAAGGCAACGGGTGAATAAATGAGATGGTGAATGTTTAAACAAAACATTTATTATAGCAAAATATGTCATTAATTCCCATCAAATACACCCCCATTTCTAGCTATTCCTGAAAGTCAAAATCACCATGAAAGATAAACATTGTGAATCAATTCAGGACATCCAGCAATCACAGCAAAGCAACTAAAGCCACTAAAGAGTTCATGCCTAAAAGTGGCAAGAACCATGAGACAAATGTGTTCAAAGTGCTAGGGCTTCTTTTTGAGAGGGATTAGTGGTAAAGTGTCTTTCACTGTACTACATTTAAGCAATAATTTATATTTCTATAAATATTTTTATCTCAATGTGTAGAAAAAATGCAAATATTTCTCAAGGAATGGGATGCTAAAGTTCAAATACCTGCTTATGTCCCTTTCCACATTAGACTTCAAATATTTGATTGTAAGTCTACACTGTACAAATGATAGAAAATATTTGGCTAGTTAAATAGACAAAAGTAATTACTTTCATAACTGATATTTCACCAAATTGATTGACTGTTTTGCAGAAAATTCTGCAATGACAATTATGTGCATTATGATTTACATAATGTGTGCAGATTTTATGTGTTCAGCCTCCTGTTTACAAAATCCTAATTACATAACACATAATTAGGATATGCTATTATCATCTTAAACATTACAAATGATAATAACATGCTTTAATTTATTATTTTTTACAAAACAATAGAAAATGATTATTTAGCAGTAGAAAGATGCTGAACGTGATTCAGTATTTCTTTGATTATGCCAAATCCACTTCGAGATCCTGAACTGATCATACATCTTCAACATGAAGAGCAACTGTACTATGTTAGTAAAACAAGAAAAGGAAAACTAATACTGTTTTGTTAAAAAAAATGATAACCTCGTGTTACTCTTTATTTGTACATTCTCCATATATATGGCTTAACTACACCCGAAGTTCTCCACAGTGTAGATTCTCCTGAGACTTTTCTTTATTGATCTTTTTTCAAATCAATACATCTTGCCCATCCATTCTCCCTTCCCCCACTTCTTTTATAGGGTGAGCTTCATTTGTCAAGCGGAGGCATTCGGTCATCTAAATGCAAAGATGTGTTCAAACTTCTTCGGAGCACCTTGTGCTCATTTCCTTCTCCTCAACATGTGCAAAGAGGAAATTCCCATCGGAACAGGATGTGTCTCATCAGGGAAACCGGTACCATGAAGAAAGCCCTGACTGGTAGTTCTTTATAACCTCACACCTGAAGGTTGCACGCTGCATATAATTTACTTTTACTTTGGGATTATGGACGATGAAATGTATACAAAATCACTCAAGAAACAAGCCTCGCAAATGGAGGTCTTGCAGGTCTTTCACTCCTCACTGAACACTATGGGTCTAAAGCTGTGAGGTTATATTATATATATGTATGAGGATCTAAAACATTCCCAAGTGAACTAGCTGCTTTCATAATACAAACATTTATACTTTTCCTCATGAGTGTATGTATCTAAGAGTATGTCTATTCAATATGGAGAAATCAGGCGGTAACCTGCAACATCTGCCAGAACTATGTAAGGGCAACTCGCCTCACTGTTCATCATGAAATATTTCACCTGTCATAAACATGGAATGATGTCTTCTGAACAAACATGTTTAACCACAGACATTAAAGATTTGGTTAATGTTTTAGTGAAAAGCTCTCGAGTCTCTCATTTTATCTGTAAGAAATAGCAGGTATAACATACTTTCAAAGAAAATATCCTGTATGATATGGTATGGTATGGTAAGGTATGGTATGGTATGGCATGGCATGGTATGGTATGGTTTGGTATGGTAGGGTAGGGTATGGTAGGGTATGTAATGCTAAGTATTACGCTCAATTGCTTTGACATTTTCCCAGTGTTTCCCTGACACCCACATGATAGATATTTCCAGTTTTTGCTATCAATAAATCACTATGCGTGTTTGTGCATTCAAATTAGATGCTCTCTTTAAAGGTAGACACACCACAAGATTATTATCACCAAATGCTCCCCCAGTTTGCTTCTTACTTTTCTAAAATTTACATTGAAAGCTGTGGTGACAGAATGGAGAATTTAATCCTTGTGTACTCAAAATTTTTTAAAGGTGTAAATAGTGAAATAATTGTAGATATTATCCAATATTCTTAAACCATAGAGGAAAGCTAAAACTGATTTACCATAGTATTTTCTATCTAGTTTACTTTGATATAAAATGTGTCACAGCATGGCTTGATAAACATTGTATTTCTGATTTGGAGCCCACAGAGGTTATGGAAACATTTAGAATGATTTCAGGGGAGCATATGTTTAGACATTCATCACATTAATATCAGCTGTCCACACAGTGCAGAGTGCAAATTTAAAAACTGCCATGAAGGCTTTATTCTAATTCTAGTCAAGGCTGTCGGGGGATGTATGTGTTTGCCAAAAATATCTGGAGTTTAAAAACTGTTAGAAGACAGTGCAAGAGGGAAATAAAAACCTCTTATTCATTTCTTACCAATAAATTTTACAAAGAAAAAGAATTAGAGGATACATGTTATTAGTCAATGACCAATTAACGCATTTCAGTGATCAACTGTCCTGTAAGTACCCAATACATTTGGAATAAAGGAACATTATTTGTACATCCCACGCACAGGAATCAGAAACGCTTTTTTATTTTATTTTTTTGAACTTTTCAGCCTTCTCTCTGCGTTTGTGTGGGAAAGGATCCTGCTATGCCATGTGTCTCACCAAATTCAATTCCTCTGCCTTTCATATTGACTAATGATAGGTGCTGCCCCCAGGAAACCAAAAGCTCTGTGTGTCCCTCGCACAGATTTTTCTCATCAGTCCAGGCAGACATTTGTTTTGGAAACAAACTAGAAATAATTTTACTCTGTGTTTTAGAGAATTCATTTCAATACATGCATTGATATTTATTCAAGAATGATATTTGAATGAGGAATTTCAAATATGCCAATTTTTGAAAAAACTATTCCTCTCCACTTATATCCAGGAAATCCTATGTGCATATAAATATGTACACATACACATATTCATGTACGCTTGAAGTTAATGAATGTTTATTTAAAATTATTTGATATTCCTTCAAAAATGCAAACATAGGGACTTCCATGTAGGGTTGCATATATAATTTCTCTTTCCAGTGTTATAGATATAATTTAGGAAAATAGTAAGTATTACTTTTCTTTGGCTTATTTAAAGTTTCATCTTCTCTATCCACATGAATCCATTTGAATTCTCATTTTAAGAATCTATGAAAGAATAGAATGCATTCACTTCTTATGTTCTTATTTTGTAACATTTTATTTTGATTTCCTTTATCCAATCAATCTCACTTACAAATTAGAACAGTAAATACAAACTTGGTGCATCTGATCTCATCTTCTGTTTTCGTTACTCTTTGGAATTCCAGATTAACAGCTCTCCATTCATTGTCTTCCAAGAATGGTCCGAACCATTGCATTTTAAAAGTTACTAACAACACAGAAACCCTGTTTCTTTTTTATCATTTTCATCGTGGTAAGTGTTATCTTGTGGACACCAACACTAACAGTTAAATGAGTAAATTTTGTGATTAAATAATTCATCTTATTGGTTTAATGCTTTCAGCACTCTCCACTTACCTTGTTTTGCATAGGAATAAAATTTTTTTAAAAATTCAAAGTAGAACAAAAGTCCAAATATTGAATTTACTTTTGCAAATTTACATATACTTAGTCACTATCCCAAGGAGTTATTATCAAATGTTTGGCCTGTGAATAAAAATCTTTCTCAAGCTCAAGGATAGATATATTTAAAAAGACAAAATGTATGCAAGAAAAGCCCAAATAAACAAATTACATGAGAAACAACAGATATGATAAGTCCAGAGGAAAATGGTCCATAAGGTAAAATTTTTTTTTAAAGAGAGTAGTACATGAGACACAAACAAACAGAAAAATAGAACAGTAGCAGCATACCAGTATCACAAACATAAACAAATGAAAGCAAAACATTCAAAGTGATACAGGGTCTCAAGAATTAAAATTAAATTAATACAAATCACCAGTGGTTGTCATATTGCATATCGCTATCCTCAACTACATTGCTCATATTATCAGATGTAAGAATGGAACCATTCAAACCATTAAGGAGAATAAGAAAATAATTCTTCAATAAAACATTGAAGATAATACAGAGTTTCATTAGACAAGATGGTAGAAGTTCACCGTTATCATTCCATTGTATATTGTTACCTTCACATCAGTTGCTCAGACCACCAGACACAAGGAGGGAAAGTCAATCAGAACATAAAAAATTGTGAGCATTAACTGTTCATTTCAGTACACCATCAGACAACAGCAATAGAGTCACTGCAGCTATTCATAAATATATATTTATGTTTTGCCTTCCTTCTTTCTTTTTTCTTCTTTCCCTCATCCCAGTCATTCCTTCCTTTAAGCAATTTCTTTCCCTTTCCCATCATCTGTTGTACGGTTTGAGTTTTACCTCAGTTATCAGATTCCTACACCAAGGAGACAATATGATATTTATACATGTGGGTCCGATTTATTTCACTTATGAGTATGGTCTCTAGTTGCATCCATTTACCACAAAAGCCTCAAGTTTATCTTTTTTAATAGCTGGGTAATACTCCATTGTATAAAAATATCACAACTTTTTTATCCATTCATCAGTGGATGGGCATCTGGGTTGTTTCCAAGATTTATCTATAACAAATTGTGGTGCTATAAACATGGGTGCACATATATCGCTGTGGTATGATACTTTGAATTCTTCTGGGAAAATACCCATAAGCGGAATAGCTGGGTTAAATAGGATTTCTAATCCTAATTTTGTGAGGAATCTCCAAATTCATTTCCACAGTGGTTTCACCAGTCTATACTCCCACCAGCAGTGGAGAAGGATTCCTTTCTCCCCACAGCCTCTCCAGCATTTGTTTTTGGTTGATTTCTTGAAGATAGCCATTCTTTCTGGGGTCCGATGGAATCTCAGTGTTTTTTTAATTTGCATTTCTGGAATGACTAATGACGTTGAACATTTTTTCATGTATTTATTTGCCATTGGTACCTCTTCATTAGAGAAGTGTGTATTCATCTCAGATGCCCATTTTTGGACTGGGTCTTTGAATTTGGGAGGTCGGATTTTTTTTAAATTCGTTATTTGTCCTAGATAGAAGTCCTTTGAGGGGCAGTTGGCTAAAATTTTTTCCCAATTCGTGGGTTTTCTTTTTACTGTATTGGTGATTTCTTTAGATGTGCAAAAACTTTTCAATCAGATGAGATTCCAGTTGTTGATTCTTTGAAGTATTTCCCGTGCAGTTAGGTTTTTGTTCATGAACTCTCTGCCTGCCCCAATGTGGTCAAGATTTTTACTTACTTTCTCTTCCAATAAATTTAGTGTTTCTATTTTAATATTTAGATCTTTGATCCATTTTGACTTTAATTTAGTGCATGGTGAAAGACATGGGTCTAGTTTTAGTCTTTGGCATGTGGAAAGCCAGTTTTTCTAGCACCCATTACTAAAGAGGCTATCTTCCTTCCACTGAACATGTTTTACAACTTTGTTGAAGATAAGGTGACTAAGTGTGTTTGTAGTTGTATCTGTACCTTCTAATCTGTTCCATTGATCTTCAGGTCTGTTGTTGTGCCAGTACCATGCTGATTTTATCACAGTAGCTTTGTAATATAATTTTACGTCAGGATTTGTGGTGCCTCCTGCCTTTTCTTTGCTTCCCATGATTGCTTCTGGTATTCTAGGTCTCTTCTGGTTCCAGATGAACTTTAGGAGTGTTTTCTCTAGATTTGTGAGGTATGCTACTGATGGTATTTTAACTGGAATTGCATTGAATCTGTACAACAATTTTGGGAGTATGGCCATTTTTACAATGTTGGTTCTTCCTATCCATGAGCAAGGAATATCTTTTCATTTTCTGATATCCTCTTTGAGTTCTTTTTTCAGAGTAGTATAATTTTCACTGTATAGATCTTTTACTTCTTGTGTTAGATTGATTCCTAAGCATTTCATCTTCTTAGATGCTATTGTGAAAGGTGTGATTTCGCTAATTTCTCTCTCAGTCTGTTACTTGTGTACAGGAATGTTATTGACTTTTCAGTGTTTAAGTTGTATCCAGCTATGCTACTGAATTTGGTTATTAAATCCATGAGCCTTTTGGTGGAGTTTTTTGAGTATTCTCTGTAGAATATCATGTCCTCTGCGAGTAATGACAGTTTCGCTTCTTCCTTTCCTATCCTTATTCCTTTTATTGCTCTCTCTTGTCTAATTTCTCTGGCCAGTATTTCCAGAACTATATTGAATAGGAGTGGTGACAGTGGACTTCCTTGTCTTGTTCCTGATTTTAAATGGTCGATTTTTGACCATTTAGTATGATGTTAGCTGTTGTTTTATCATAGATGGCTTTGATCAGCTTGAGGTTAAGGCCATGTATTCCTATTTTCTGTAGGGTTTTCAACATGAATCAGTGTTGGACTTTATCAAAGGCTTTTTCTGCATCGATGGAGATGATCATGTGATTTTTTTTCCTTGGTTCTATTGACATGGTGTGTTACATTGATTAATTTGCAAATATTGAACTATCCCTGCATTTCTGGTATGAATCCCAATTGGTC
>NW_004955403.1:6301959-6371590 GCF_000276665.1 Chinchilla lanigera
AATGAGTTGGGGAGAATTCCTTTCGATTCAATTTCATTAAACAGTTTGAGAAGAATTGGTAATAAATCTTCCCTAAATTGCTTGTAGAATTCAGTTGTGAATCCATCAGGACCTGGGCTTTTATTCATTGGCAAGTTTTAATTACATTCTCAATTTCATTGGCTGATATTCATTTATTCAGGATTTTTATATCTTCTTCATTCAGCTTTGGTAATTCATATGTATCTAGAAATCTGTCCATTTCCTGTGTGTTTTCCATCCTACGAGAGTAAAGATTTTGAAAGTAGGTATTGATGATCTTCTGAATTTCTTCAGGATCTGTAGTGATTTCACCCCTTTCATTCCTTATTTCATTTATTTTAGTTTTTTCTTTCCTTTTTTGGTAAGGTTGGATAGGGGTTTATCTATTTTATTTATTCTTTTGAAGAACCAACTCTTTGATTCATTTATTCTTTGTATTTTCTTTTAGTCTCCATTGTGTCAGTTTCTGCTCTGAGCTTTATAATTTCCTGCCTGCTTTGGGCTCTGGGTTTGACTTGCTCTTCTTTTCCTAGGAACATGAGATGCAGCATAAGATTGTTTATTTGTGCTTGTTCTATTTTCCTGAGGTGGGAGTTCACCTCTAAAATTTTCCCTCTGAGGACTGCTTTCATTGCATCCCACAGGTTCCTGTAGGTTGTATCTCCATTTTTGTTTGTTTGTAAATAGTATTTGATCTCTGCTTTGATTACATCTGTGACCCATTTGTTGTTCAGGAGGATGTTATTTAATTTCCAACTGTTTATGGAGCTTCTGTGTTGTCTTTTGTCATTAATTTCCAATTTCATTGCACTATGGTCTGATAGTATACATGGGATAATTTCAATTCCTTTGCATTTACTTAAACATGTTCTATGTACTAGCATATGGTCTATTTTAGAGATTGTCCCATGGGCAGCTGAGAAGAATGTGTATTTTGATGCTGTTGGGTGGAACACTCTGTAAAGGTCTACTAAGTCCATATGTTCGCACTTTTGGTTAAGTTCTGTTATTTCCTTCCCAATTTTTTGTCTAGTTGATCTATCTCTTTGTGACAATGGTGTGTTAAAGTCCCCTGTTACAATTGTCTTGCTACTTATTTCATTTTTCATGTCTGTTAGAATTTGTCTTATATAGGTTGGTATTCCTATATTTTGTGCATAGATATTTACGATTGTTATCTCTTCCTCTTGAAGCTTCCTCTTCACAAGTATGTAGTGACCTTCTTTATGTCTTTTGATTGTTCTTGGTTTGAAGTTCATGTTGTCTACATATAAAATAGGTACACCCAGTTTTTTCTGGGTTCCTGTGGCATGGTGTATTATTTTCCATCCTTTAATTTTCAGTCTTTGAATTTCCTTTTGAGTTAAATGTGTTTCTTGTATGCAGCATATAGTTAGGTTTTGTTTCCTGATCCACTCTGCTAGTCTGCTTCTTTTGGTTGGTGCATTGAGACCATTTACATTGATGGTTGTAACTGATATGTACTGGCTTATCTTTGTCATGTTATTTTCCTGCTGTTGAAAAGTCCTTTTTCCCTCTGTCTAATTACTTACTCTGCTTGTTGCTTCCTTTCTGTTGTTCTTGAAGTTGTGGTCTGTTTAACATCCTTCTGGTATATCTTTTAGTACTCTGTGTAGGATTGGTTTGGCACTCATGAATTTCTTCAGTTGTTCTTTATCATGAAAATATTTTACTTCTCCATTAAATTTGAAAGATACTTTGCAGGGTACATCAATGTGGGTTGGAAGTTGTTTTCTTTCAGTGCCTGAAATACTTCACTCCAAGCTCTTGTTGCCTTTATGATTTGCATTGAGAAGTCTGCCATGATTCTGATAGGCTTTCCTTTATAGGTGATCTGTTTCTTTTCTCTAACAGCTTTTAGCATTCGGAGCTTTTGTTGAGTTTCCAGGACCTTAATCACTATATGTCTGGGTGTAGATTTATTTTGGTTATGATTTGCTGGAGTTCTATATGCTTCATTTAGCTGGACGTCCAATTCTTTTACCATGCCAAGGAAATTTTCTGCTATTATTTCTGCAAATAGTCTTTTTATATCATTTGTGGTGACCCCAACTGTTTCATTAATACCTATTAATCTGACATTATTTCTCTTTGCTTCATCTTGCAGTTGTTGAATTGTTATTTCCTGGTTCCTTGTTTTTTTTAAGAGATCCCTCCTTTCCTGTTCATTGGTGGCAATGCTGTCTTCAAGGTCTGAAAGTCTATCTTGAGCTTTGTTCAGGTGGTCTTGCAAGCTTTCAATGGAATTTTTAATTTCCTGGATATCTGTTTACATCTGTTTCATACCTTCTATATTGTTCTCTGAAGGTTTCATTGAGTTGTCTATGCTCTTCTGTTTTCTTGCCTACATCATCTTTGGATATGCTGAATATTTCTTTCATTATTGTTGCCATTTCTTTTCTCACCTGAGACATTATTTCTGATCTGATGTCTTCTATGGCCTGATGGAGTTGTTTCTCTACTTCAGTTGCTATCATCTCAGAAATTTCAGGTGTATGACTTTCAGGCTCTTCTGTTTTGATGCCTCCTGGACTTGTTTTTGGGTGGTATGGACGCCTGGGATTGCATTTTGCTTCTTTGTTTTGTCATTTTTGAAGAACTAGAGACTCCCTGTACTGCAGTCTCTCTGTCCTGATTGCTTGTGAGTAGCAGGGCAAGAGTCTGTAGATCCTCAGTGCTCAGTGTAGCTCCTGCGCTGGTGAGTGGTGGCAGCCCAGCCTGGGCCGACACACTATGGGTGTGGCGAGTAGCCACAGAGGCTCCAGAGGGTGCCCGAGGCTTTGCCTGCCTTACATGTTGAACAGGGAGGCAGAGCCCAGACTCACTGGGCCTCCTGAAGATATCTGGGACCAGTGTGCAAGGCAGGTGAAACCTCGGCACCCTCTGGGGCCTCGGTGGCTACCCGCGACAACCTTAGTGTGTCTGCCTGGGCTGGGCTGAGTCCCAGAAAATGTAATCACAGCTAAAAATAATTACTTAAAAATATTGTGCTCAATGACATCCATCAGAAGATAAAATAAATCGTTCTTCACATCAGTAGTGAAAATGAGACAAAGTTATTTAAAATGATAGTATAATTAAGAATCAAGTATCCACTCATACACGTTATATAGCAGCCGTTTCTCAAAGAAAATTATTCAGAACATTTTAAAATATAAAAATAAAAGAACAGAGGTAAAACTATTAAAATAACCACATATGTTTTAATTAAATAAAAAAGCATTTATAAAAAAGACATTTATAAGAAAAGCATATTTAACCAATAAGTTTTGAAATTAATATACTTTATTCATCTTCCTCAACATGTAGTCAAAGTTAAGTTATAATCCCCATGAACTCTGCATAATTATTAAATGAGAATATGTGATATTTATTTGGTTTTGTACTTGTATGTACGTATATGCACATACATATATATGCTTAGGTATGTTTGTTAAGTATTAAATTTTGTACCCAGAATACAAATATATAGGTAAAAACTTGATATATTGACCAAAAAATAAAATTAAACAGAAAGAATTTCTACAGTATCTGAAATTTGAAACATACAAGTGCAAATTGATCTTTACATATAAAATCCACCCTAAAGAGAAAGCAAGTAAAATCATATGCCCAATGCAAGCTGGGAAGCACATACTGGCAAATATACTGTTATTATTATTGATTTGATTGTCGAAATTATTTATTAACACTAAGGAACTTATCAACAAATAGAACAAAGGAAAGCTTTATTAAGACGTGTGTATTGGGTAAAATTTCCACACTGGCATGCTAAAAATTTCTGTCACTGGTTCCTAGAATCCGTCAAAATGAGGGAATTTAGCTGTAGGACTGCGTTGTTTGGTAGATAGTTCGTTGCAATTCGGAAGCCCCCTCTAGGTGGCGACAGTGAAATTTGAAACAAGGGACGGACTGCATGCTGCCGAGGTTGTGATGTGGGAGAGTCACATGCAGAGAAATGTGGTCACTCTAGGAGCCCAGAGAGGCCGCCAGGTGACAGTCAGTAGGAAGCAGGAACTGCAGGGATCTGGAGTCGGACGACAGTGACAAAGGTCTGGAGAGCAGCTTGTTCCGCAGTCCTCGGATGCAAGTCCAAGCTAGCTTTCTGGATTGTGAGGGTTTGAGCGAAGAACTCAGGCTAGCCAACGTGGAAATGTTGAAGTCCTATATGAGATAAAGTACCTGTCTCCACAACATGAAAAGTACTCACACAACTCAATCATAAAAGCAACCCCAAGAAACATAGGCACAACGTTTCAACTGTCATTTTCCTGTAAAAATTTTTAAGTTACTGTTTAGCAGGTGAAGCCACTAGGGGAATGTAAATTAAACGACCAGGACCACGACGAAATGTTAATAATCCACTATCCTGACAGTGTTATCGTTAACAATTTGGAAACAGTGAACTCATATATTTGTAGCAGAAATATCAGATTGGTATAACCAAGTAAACAGTTTGATAATTTCTTAGAAAGCTAAGCACACACTTACCAAATGATTCTGGAATTCTGTCTAGTATTTGGTTTTTATGAACATGATAAAATCTAAGTCCACATAAAAGGTTGTATGCACAATTTTATAGTAACAGTGTTCATAATATCCAAAATCTGCCTACAACCCAGATGCCCATTGATTAGTTAATGGTTAAACAAAAGTGATATATACATACATTGGCATATTTTACAGCAATAAAAACAAACCTGGTAATTGATTCCAAAAATAGATAACTCTCATAAATGTCTTCCTAGGAGAAAAAAGCCAGACCTCAAAGATTATGTACTGTATGATCCCATGTATAGGAATTTTTAGAGAAAATAAAAATGTAGGGCTCAATGATTGCCTAGGTTAAGAGACAGGACAGGAACTGACTTCCAGCAAGCTCAAAGGACATTTCAGGGGATGATTTAAAATATCTAGGAGTAGAACGGAGGTATGGAAGCAAAATCATACATTCCTTAAAGCTTTTTCTGTGGGTGAAGTACTTGTACTTGAACTTAACTGCTACAGATATAAATAGAAGTAGCTCAAGTTATCGTTTAGCTGTACTTTAAGAATCTGAAATTTAAAGACTTTTATTTTGAATCATATCCTTTAGAAATGTAAGTATTTTCTTTAACTCCGGTGTGTTGGGCATTCATTTCAATATCTGGTATGTTGCAGACCACTATGATTATTGCATTTAATATGCATTACATTACCTAATTGAAGGTAAATTAGCTCTTGTGTTTGCATATTTGGAGGTGATGTTGAGATGTGGTGTGTAGTAGTGTATTTATTATAGAATAGTAATTGATAATTTTATGGCATATATTGTGAAGAATGTTCACTGATATAATGACTTCTTTTACAGAAAATTATTTTGTACGGAAATATTTTTAAATTTTCTAGATTTTTTCCATGAAACACATAACACATAAGATTCCCAAGTGTAGCAGTGATTGCCACTCTATTAAATAGGTACAGTTAGAGTCAGTGTCACTTTTATTGTAAATGCATGTAATTCCAAAAAAACATTGGGCTGGTGACAAGAGACAAAAGGCTGGGATCAGGTGGAGGTCTTCTCTCTCCTGAGCAGAGAAGGGAAACTGCCCAAGAACAGTGGAGCTTTTATTTATACCCTCAAGAGGTTGGTTAATTTCAGCCCCTCTGCCCAGCAATCAGTGAACAAGCTACAACGGCTTGTTTATGTGCTTCCGGGAGCTCCGTGTTTGAGGGGTGGCTTCATCCTGCACAAGTAATTATTTTCCAGCTTGAATTGCTCCCAACAACTTAGCACAGTAAAATGATGTACGTAAGATGGATAGTTACAAGACAGACATTTATTCATTTTTTCTATTTTCTCACAAAATACCTCCTGTAACAACTTTTTATAGTTAGCTGTGGTCATTAAATTGATTACATTCACTTGGGTGTTTCTGTCTTTCCAATAAATTATGCCCGCATCATTTTAAACATGGTCAATACTTATGTAATCTGTACCTTTCAAACTTGCTTCCTTCTGCATGTTACACAGACTTCTTTCTAGCATGTAACTGACATCTTATATTTTCTTTGATCAAATCCACTGCCAAAAGTAGAAAATGCAAGGTAGCATTAGACAATGAAAGCAGAGATCTTGTTATTTTTGATATTTGCAATTGTTTTGACAAGTAATACTTATGAGATGTTTAAAGTGATGTACCATAAATTAAAAGTTGGTTAGTAATTCAGATCCTTGACTTCTTGAGGGATCTTTTTCACTGAATTGCTGTCAGGGAAGTCAATAGTAGGGCTGATTATGTGAAATTCTTCTGCACATTTCATAGCTACTGCTGCTACTTGTATGTATGTGCATTGCACTGTTTTATCTTTGTCAGATAACTCTACCTTCTAAGTTGAAACAAAAACTATACAAGTGGCTAATATTGTGATATATTAATAGAAAAGGCTCCTATCCTAAACCATCAAAAATCTCCTTGAATAATTAGAAATATAGAGTAATTAGAAATCATCTTGAGCAATTTATTTTGTATTTTCTGAAATAAATGAGATAGTACTCAATTTGATACATTGATGTAATGCCAAATGAAACCATAAAAGCTAAGCAGTATAAATAGGTTACTTTTATCTGATATTTGTGGTGCACTTAATGTTTTAATTTCTTTTGTCCAAGTAATTTTTGTACAGTTAAAAACTGTGGTCCATTAGCTAATAAGCATAAATTATTCTCAAATTATTTCCTAACTAGGTGTTTGCAGTCCTTAACCATGACCAACTGTGCTGTGTTATTCCTATAGGAAGTGATTCAGGATAGCATAGATCCAGTTGGGTTTATCTGACATTCAAGTAAACATGCCCTCAATAACCCATGTCATTTACACAACAAATATTTAGGGAAATTTTCATAGCATAAAGGATGACTCTTCCTGATGGATGGAAAACCAATGAGGTAGAATAGTATCTCCTAAAGCATTCATCTGAAAGAATTTTCCTGATCACAAAATTTTCAGAGATCAGACTATAGATGCAAGAGTCAGTGGGTGGTATTTAGAAAATGTATGTTGTTTGAAAAATGTCAGTTGATTTCTTCAACTTTTTTAAAAACAGGTGAAACTCACTGATGGTTCATCTCCATCCTGATAAAGCAGAACATGCAAATGTGCTGATTAGGAAGCAGGGTAGGTCCATTCATTGACGCCCAAGTATGTGCTTCCCAGAGGCCGCCAGCAGGATCTTCAGTCACAGTAGCTGGTCAGCCATGCACTCAAAGCCTTTGCAAAACCCTCAGAGGATCGAAAATTTTACTGTTCACAACCAAAAACCAAGGATCATCTGTGAATGAAAAGAGACAAGACTCCACGAACTGGAGAACTTAAAATTTCGCTGCAACTGTTAGACTTTGTTTTAAAGCCATTAAATTTGTCTACTCTGCTTAGTGTGATAATACTGGACATTGTAACAAGAAGAGGTAATAAACCAAGATCGAGGCTTAAGTTTTAGTACAGCGATAGAAATCCTTAGCCAGGAAAAAATTCCAAAGTACTTACACAGTTTTAAAAATGACAAACAAAATACAAAATAGAAAGATGGAGAAAATGAAGCCAAATATTTCCATATCCAGTAATAGTCACAGAGGTAGAAAAAAGACAAAGCAATGAGAGACTGTATGAAAAGATAAACCAGAAATGAAGTTTTTCAAATTTAAAAATGTTCTGCAAATTAGAAGGATTGAAGTCAACTCACCACAGAAAAGTGCCTATTAAACAACGCATGTGTCAGTTCAGTCCTTACACAAGGCATATGCATTCCAGAACAGCATGTTGCACATGCCAAAATATTTGATTCTTGATCATTAATATATACAAACAAATCAAAATGATAAAGTTTAGAGTAAAAAAGAAAATAAAAGGAAGTATAGAAAAACATAGATTTTCTACATTATAGTGAATTTTCTATGCACCAGATATGAGGAAACAATCAAAATAAATACACTGAAAGGATCTTTATGTCTTGACATTAAAAGTGAATGTAAAACTATGACAATCAAAATATGCAAAAGCCATGAATGATAGATGTGTCAGTCTAAGAAAAGAGAGACAGGACACGTAAGGCCAATTGACGTTCAGTGGAGGTTGATAGGCAACTTAATGAAGGAAAGGTAATATTTTCCATAAGTGGTTCTTTAACAACTCAATACCCAGATGCAAAATGATACATTCAAGCTTTAACTTACACTGTACATATAAATTTTCATAAAACTTTCATTGACAACTGAAAAATTTAAAGCTGTAAAACTTCTAGAATAAAGCATGAGGAAAGTTATTTTTTATTTTGGGTTAGGGAAAGATGTCTTAGATGAAATTAAAGCATGGAATCTGAAAGAAAAATAATATAAATTCAGCATTATTCAAAATAATATGTCAACTCTGCTTTATGTGTGACACAACTGAATGAATGAAAAGTCAAGCCAGAGACTGGATACAATAATTTGCAATTCACACTTCTCAGACAGACTTTGCATTGAGAATATGAAAAGAGCTTTTGAAGTTGGGCGAGATAGCAAAAAAAAAAAAAAAAAAAAGAAAAGAAAAACTACAGATAAGTTAAATTCTAAACAGATATATCAGCAAAGCAGATGTCTGCAAGGTGACTGACCCTGTGAAAGTGTGCTCCGTGTTATCAATTATGACATTCCTCACTTAACAGCATACCTGTCTCAAATATGGTCTTACAACTGCATGCCCGCACTAGAACATAGATTATGATTGATACTGCAGCCTTGGGCTGACTTCTGCTACAGGACAGTTCTGTAATGTTTACTGATTATATAGTACTGTTATACATTATGATACAGCAGGTAAGTTATATAAATACAAAGTCATAAAGTTGGTGTTTCCATTGACCATACTGTAATGTACATAAGCCGCTCATCTACGGCTTATGAATAGTTCATTTAACTATCTACTAGCAGGAATATAGCTTGGTCTTTAAATGAGAAATTTCTGTACATATGAGCAATTTAAAGCCAAAATGTAGTGCTTCTTTACTAGCACATGTTGAGTTGAAAAGAAAGATTGATCCCACTATTGACCAAGATGTTAAACAACTTAAACTTCCATACACTGATTGTAGAAGTGCAATGTGATACAGCAATGTGGGTACCAATTTGATAATCTCTTGAAAATTTAATGTATATTTCAGCCACACCATTCACAAATGAAACAAATTCCCACATACATACTGCATGTACATATTCAGTGTGACTTTATTTGTACTATCCCAACACTTGGAAGGATCCTAATTTCTGTGAATAGGTATTGTATGTACAATTTCTGGTACATCTGCAATAAAAATGAATGAATTATTTATATATGCAACAGTAGAAACTGATCTCAAAATGATTTTGTCTATTGGAAGAAGATTGATTGATGATAGAGTATGCCTTGTAGAGTTCCAGTTATTTAAATTTTGAGGAAATGAATACTATATGTTTTGTTAGAAAGCAGGTTGGTAATTATCTAGGAATTGGTTGATATTTAAGAGAGTTTAGTAGGAAAGAAATTTAAAAGAGCATAAGGAAACTCTTAGCAGTGGTGTGTACAATTTCATCATGTATTTGGGAATGGATTCACAACACAAGAAATTGTAAAATTTTAAAATAGTATACGTAAGTACGTAGTTTATCATAAGTTAATTGCAGCATCATAAATTTTAACTGCATGTAAGTAGGTTAAATTCATTAATTAAAAATCAGATGTAGACTTGACCTCGTTTGCTGCTATATTTTACCTTCAAGAGATATGAATAAAACTACTAGTTTAAAAAATATACACAAAAACAAAGTAATTTTTAAAAAAATATGTGTAATATAAATTGTTTTAAAATGTGTATAATATGACTTTCATTAATATATAAAATACAGAGATGTTAATTTTGTATTTCTAAACCAGTAAATTTTGTATCCTGAGATCGTATTCAAATAACAAAACAAATAACTAAACTGGGTACAAGTGTGTATGTAGCTTCTCTCTGTGACCTCTGGATTATATGTAAAAGAAATAGAGAAGAAAACACAAAATTGTTAATAATGACTTCCTATGACAGAGTGATTCTCAGGACAGTGGTATAAAAAATATGAAATAATTTAATCTTCATGCTTCTCTACTGGATGAATTAGCTCTTGTAAAAACATATTCATGGGACAGTTGAATCTTTTTTCTTGGTGCTGAGGATTCAGCCAGGGTTTTTGACTGTGCTCCATTCTGAGCCCATTTTGATATGTTTTCTTTTTAGAGAGGATCTCTCTAAATTGCTAAAGTAGTCAGGCTGGGATTAGATTTGTAATCCTTCTACCTCAGACTGCCAGAGTTCTAGGATTACAGGTGTTTGTGGGCATGCTGAGTCACTGAATGTTTTCTTACTGAGAAATGTTAGTAAGTCTGGAGGACCCTTAGCATGATATCCTGATCAAATTAATCACACTTACAATTATGATATAGTAACCTAAAATTTACTTAATTTTTATTAGCAACTATACTTTGAAATATTAAATCTGACTCTTAAGAGAATTTTCAATAAGATATTTACAGAGATTAGTGCCTTCACTTCAGGAAAATATACCTAAATTCTATCTACTAAATTACATATGTTTATATAACATCCTGGGGGGGAAAAAAACCAGAGAAATCCAAACAAGCAAAAATAATTTCAGTACTGGAGCCTGAAAAGAAATCTAATTGCTTCATTTGTTTTGAAGATTGAATAACCTTTTATGTCCATAGGATAAATACTGGGTCATGTATAGCTAAATATTTTTAAAATATTTGTAGTTTCACAAAGTATAAATTGTTCCAACCATACAGTAGTAAATTTCAATAACTAGAAATATTCATGAATATCTGAAAATAATGAATAATGAAAAATGTTAGCCCCATTTTGCTACAGTCGGTCAGTTCATGCATAAAAAGCTTTTACAATAAGTTCAAGACCAGAATGAGTTACGTTTGTTTTATATATATATTATCTACCTAGCTGTGAAAACTTTAATTCAAGTATCATAGATGTAGTATGAAACTCTAGTTGACTCTTTTTAGTAGAATTGCATGTGTGCTTTCTACTTCTAGGCCCTTCCTCTGGATATTAACTGAGAACAGTCTTCATACAGGACTTCTAAAATAGTTGGATTCCCATCTTATGGACAAATACTGAGGCATAGGTAGTTGAACAGTTTTCTGAATGGTACATGTGGAGTCAACATTTCAAAAATCAAAAACATGATATTAGACAAAATCTTACACAAATGAGTTGCCACAATGCATTCTATCTTTCTATCCACATACTCTAGACCTTGTCTCAGTAAAAACCGAAACATGTTTACAAACCCATGACAAGGAAATTTAGTTGCATAGTGATTATGTTTAAAGCAAATTATAATTGTGTGAGACATTCATTGCCTCTAATCAAGAATACTAAAATTAATATCCTAGCAGGTTGCTCTTTTCATCTGTTTACAAATATGTAGAAAGAGATGGTACTTAGGAAGACACTTAACATGTTGTGTTGATCAGATTAAACTAGAACATATATACCATCCTCATCTCATAATCAGTCTTCAATAATAATGAATCTTGTTTGCAGAATATCATTTGCCAGCACCATTTTTTTACATATGTGTCAGCATAAAATCTCAATGTGTAGGTTTTCTTTTCTTGCATCTCTGTACTTACATTTGGGAGTTACTGTCACAACCATCCTCACATTTGCCAATTAAATTGCACTCAGATTTGTCTCAGGGAATGCATATTGCAAATGAATTCAAAATGAATGAAAATGAGTCATCCCTCATTTTAAGTAATATTTAAACATTTTCCAAAATACATGTGTATGCCTCTAGAAGAGAATGAACACGTCAATGAAAAAGACGTTCAAGTATTAAAAGTGTGTGCGTGCGTTTAGTCTTCAAACAGTAACACTGAGTGATTATGTTAACTGCATAAAGACAGAAAAGCTCTGAACTATTCCCGCATCAGTCAACATCCTAAGACTGATGGAAGTGAAGAGGAATCGGAGCGCAGCACATTCGGGTTTCCGAGAATCTGCATCGCTGGCCACGTTAGCAAGTCTTGGAGGTAGTGATGACGGCTTCAGCTGGGTTTGCAGATTGATTTGGAGAGATGCTGAGTTCCACTTTCCCTGGGTCTTGGCACATTCTACAGATGGCTCTTGCCATCACATCTAAGAGCAGCAGAGATGTTGTCCCTCCACGCTAAGGCTGGAGGCCACAGCACAGTCCTGCGCGGTTGCTGTCATCCCCGGACACCACTGGACACCAGTTATTTGCTGTTTCCTAAAAAGGCTAGGACGGTTAGTCAAGATGACATGAATCATTTCCCCCCAGAGACGTTTCTTGGTTGACTAAGTGCGTTCTACGCAGTTATGACTCACGTTACTGACCCGAGTGGAAATTGTAACTACACAATGAACAAAGGAAGGACTCGGATAATGCCAGTAGGTCGCAAAAGAGCAATGTATGTTGTAGGTGGCGCTGTTTGGACCGAGGGTGACTACACCCCAAGTCCCATTCCTTCAGTGTTAACTCTGCAGAACTCAGGGGACAAAAGGCAGCCGAGAAATTCTTGTTTGCCTCAGAAAATGGAAAACCGGCAGTAGATAGGACTGATTAAAAATAGTTGAAGTCATTTGCAAAATAATCAGAAACAAGAGATACAACTCGAATTATGCAAAATAAGTTGTTAGATTCTGAGAAGGTCTGCTTGTGAAGTTAGAGACTTGTGATATTCTAAACAACATTTTGCACATCTTTATTAAAAGTACTTCAGTGTATAAATCAACAACGAGAACTGTTTTTTAGTAAATTGTAAATACACCTAGCTATTTCTTGTCAGTGATGAAATGGGCAGATAGCAAATACAACAAATATCCTGCTAGGTTGTATTTGAGGCCAGAAAGAGTCAAATTCACAAATACTTTAAATTAATAATTTAAAAGTACCATCCTAAGATTGATTGCCTTAAAGAAAAAATGTGTACATAGACATATTTCAAAGATTTCTAAGTCACTTGAATATATGAAAAATACTACATAGGTAGTTAAACTCAAAGTACAATTATATTTCTAGAAGAATTGTTTGTTTTTGGAGACCTACTGCTATTTAACTGAGGTTGATTTTGTTGTCAGCCACCTGAGTGCTGGGGTTATATATGTGTGTCACCACACTTGGCATAAGATAAAATTATTCAAAGATTTTTCCATCCTTTTAAAACATAAATTATTTTAACTCATATATTAAAACATAAAATTGTACATATTATGTGTCATAATACTCTATCATAACTGCAATCCATCTGAGTTGATCCTTCACTGCACCATTTGAGGTTACAATTTGACAAAGGTGATACTGCATTATTGCTGGCCATTTACCTGGCCATTGACCAGAATGCTGCACAGGAATTGGTCTTCTTTTCTTAGATTTGGGAAAGGGCACACGTAAGATCAAAGGCACTTTGAGTGTCACAGCCATGAAAGGTGACCCAGGCATCTGCAGGCTTGCCACCTAATTATAGTGCTGAAAGTTGAGCGGATTTCTCCCACCAACTGTTTCACCTGTTACCAATACAATATGGATGTCCACAGTGACAAAAGTGCCCCACAGTGGAATGTAGGACAACAGATGAGGCATTGCCCTGGGGAAGAAAAGAGGGCCTTGCTGAGCTCGGGAGCAGCTGTATTGTTGACAAAACATGAAATTCTGAAGTTAGTGTGTCTGAAAATTGTAGTGAGTTTATTTTTGAATACTTTAGTGTTTTCATTCCTGTGTTATGCAGATATTGATGCCTAAAGTTGATAGTAAGGTCTTTGTGCTATCTTTAATAACATATAATATATTCTTATATGCCCTGTAATTCAAGGTGCATGGTCTGAGAATAGTAAGAATTTTGATTTGCTTTGTGTGTTAAGGATTTGAAGTACCCAATCCTCCATATTAAGCTGCTTACAAACTGAAATACCTAGGTTACTTTTTCCTGTACAAAAAAAAAAAAAAAATTTCTGTTTCCTGTACCAAAAAAAAAATTCAACAACACACAGGATCAAATTTACTGGGCATTTATTTACATAAACACATTTCACAAATCCACATATTTACATAACATAGATGTGAGTAAGCGTGTTTGTAAGCGAAAGACTCTACTTTCTAAATCACAAGAGTCAATGAGAAAATAACTGCAGTACATGAAAGTTATGTACAGAAGATACAACTTCTTCATATTTAAATTAGAAGAGGAAACATTAATAAAAATATATGTAAAAGTCTGAATTAAATTAAATCCTAATTTAATTTAAAATTCTTTAATATTACATGTTTAAAGCTAATTATATACAATGGAGTCTTAAGCAAATAAATATATTTAATCACATTATAATACAAAATGAACATATATACACACAGTCTAACACACACATTCACATACATGTACTTGAATGTATTTATAAAATGTAACCCTACAATGTTGCCTTATGTATTTTTATAAGTAATTAAAAATAGAACATTACTAACTGATGGTTTAGTGAAAAAAAAATATGGTTGGGTTTTAAGAATAAGACCTAGGAAAGCAATTGTAATTGCTTAAAATCAGTTTTACAATTATTTTTAAATGACATCCGTTTCCCAGGCCTTCTTGGGTAAGTACATCCGAATGAGTAGCTCTAATTAACAGAAATTTAAAGTAATATAAAAAGATATATAAACTATTCCATTAAAAATTACCCGTACACATTTTTTTCTCTCTTTTGTGTTGTGGGGATGTTACCGGTTTTCAGTGAATAAAGCAGAGCTAGAAAGAAAGAAGCCAATATATTAGAGGTGTTTGTTGGGGGAATACGGCCGCCGGAAACATCTGCTTCAGGTATTGTAGGAACAACTCCACGGTTTTGTGTTCATGCACAGAAATTTCACTGCTTCATTAAAGCAGGAAGATCTTTTACCTTGATTATTATAACATTTATCCTAATAACCATCCACCTGTCTTGAAGCAAATAAAATTTCTGCCTCTCTCCAGGAACCTGCAAACAATTAGCTCCTTGTGAATATATTTTGGTTTTAGTTCACTTTCTATATAGATATTTAAAATGGTTATAAAATAAGCAAGCAAAAAGGATTACTATGTATACATTGGGTGTAGTACCTAACATTATTTTTTGTTTGTTTGTTTGTTTGGAGGAGTAAAATATAAGATTAAAATCTACAGCCAACTTTACACTACTGAAATACAATTTTTTTTTTCACCAGCAAGTAAACAAAGTGAGAAATGGGCCCATAAAGTGCAGTAAGTGGGCTCACACAGAGGAATTCTAATTTATTTAGTTTCTCTTTACTGGGCTATTGACTCCCTTGCGGGAAACCGGAAGCACAGGAGTTATTGTGCGTCCCTCGCTGAAGAATGGAAAAGACGCATGAGTCCACTGAAGAAGAAAGAAGAGAGAAGTCTGCATTGATTTTTAATCCACCTTTTTATGCAGAGTGATGATTGAAGTGTTTAAGGAGTCCAAACCTATTTCTTTTGACCAGGCTCCAAGTAAGTGTCCCGATGATGAATAACATGAAATTAAAATGTTATTTGTGAGTCTTAAAACGACTTATAACTCAGCTATCCTTCAGGGTTAGGCTGCCAGTTTCCGTGAGGCCTTTTTTCTTTGATATTGATTTTAATGTTGATTCTGAATTGATGTCACGCATAGTAATAAATTTTTGAGAAGATAAACAGAAAAAAGAAATAAAGAAAAAGGAGAAAGACAGAAGTCAGGTGCTTATGATCAGATCCAGAGTGTTTGTGTGTGTGTATAACTAGTAACTGTCACAGGAAAACAAATTGAAAGTGTTCACAAATAATAAAATGAATTGCTTGTCTGTACCACTAATGCCAAGGTTTTTACAAGTCATTTTTACATATGGAAATAGTTGTCTATAACTTAAACCAGGGACGTGGAGGCTCTTTCATAAACATTGGAATTTTTTGAATAGCCAATGTTGATTCTGACTGCATTATTTGAATCTGTACACTGTTAAGTCTATTTTAAAAGAAAAAGAATATCCTTACCTTAAAAGCCTTCTTCATTTAATGTCGTTTATTTTTGTAATTTATTTAAAATCTATTTTTGTATGAAAATAAAAGATACAATAAAAAGTAAATAACTATAATGTCAAGTAGTTCTAAAATTTAAAAAATGGTAATTTTCACTGCCTTCTGGTCAAAGAGTATAATTTATGTGATATTATATTATAAAATACCAATGAAAAAAATTTTTAAAAATTAATTAGCACCAGTCTTAGTGGCTGACACAGATTTACAAGTTAGATTTTTTCCTGGGCAACTTCATGACTGAGACACTTACCTGTCAAAATAAAAAAATAATTTAAAAAAGAACCTGGGATATAACTCAGAACAAAGTTTCTTCTATTCATTTTGAGGATGAAGAAAAAAAAGAAAAAAAAAGAAAAGAAAACTGGATATGACATTCTGAATTAGAAAACACAGCTTATGCTTTGAATGCTTACTTTTAAGTCTAAAGTTGAACATCTATTTTTTAAAACTACAGAAATAAATTGATCTTATTATGTGTGAGGCCCACTTTGGAAATGGAAAATGTGGTCATGTGAAAATGCAGTCAGTTCCCACATAAATTCTTGAGGTACTCTTGATTTGTTTAGTAATTAATATTAACGGCAAGCAATAATTTTTGTCAAAGAAAAAAATCATCTTACTATCACTTCCTACTCCTGAACATTCTTCTACCCATAGCGAATAACTGATCTTAAGTTTTAAATATTGAGTACCAGATAGTAAATCAGGAAAAGTCATGACGTAGGTCCTAATAGATAATATAATAACACAAATCATATTTTTCAGAGTATAATAGCATAAGGTCATTGGAAAGTTAAAGGTAACTATCTGTAAAATGGAAAATCATCCATGGCTACAGTATAAAACCTTTTAAATTATACAAATATTACATGAATCTCTATGTTCTGGGCAAAATTACTTATTGGATATTTCCTTACAGATTCTGAATTGCATCTTGGAAAATATTTTTGAAAACGGCCACCTCTTGTCAGTTTGCTTGAACTTTGACAGCTTTCTTCAGCAGTTAGGGGAATAAGGCCACGAGCACATGATGACACCCACCGACTGTCCAGTATCAGGCGACTTAGCGAGTATGAGCTTCCTGCGGGGTCACGCACATTACTAACAGGACCCCCGCTTTAAGATTCATTCAAAACAATGGCTGCCAAGATTTTATACGAAATATAAAAGATCTGAGTACCTCTACCCTTTCTTTTTGACTTTGCTATTTTTTTCAGTACCTATTGGCAGTACATAATGTTTGCACTCCTTGCAGTAGGTTGGTACTTGCACATAATACACATTCATTCCTTGTTTTTACATTTCCTCCCAGTGTCCTCTGTCTCTTGGTCCCTTTCCTACCTGAGAAAGATCCATCTCTCTACTTCCTATTATCTATGTTTTATCTTGCTCTGTCTCTGTAACTTCAGTTTCTCTTTGGATTCTCAAGTGAGAGAAACCAGGTGGTATTTAAACAAGTGTGTCAGATTTAATTTACTTAACATTATGGTCTTAAGGCGCTTTCATTTTCCTGGTCTAACTTTCTTCATGGCAGAGTACTACCCCATTGTGTGTAAATACCATGGTTTCTTTATCCATTCATCTGTTCATGGACAAATAGACGTTCTACTCCCTCTCACATCCTGCGTTGCCTGTGCAAAACACAAAGTCATTCTGACTTTCATTTTTTGTAATATTTTTCATTTTTGTTTGAGTAACTGTGTAGGTATTTTTGTTCATCAGTTTTTAAGTAGATGGTTTTTATTATTTAGGCCATCAGCATGCATATTGAGATAACAATAATTTTACAAACTTAAGCTTTTAATTCCTTACTGTGCCTATTTTTTATTTTATGTATGTCATATTCTTGTACTTTTTTACTGTGTGAAGATTTATACTTTTTATTTCTTATAATTTATGGTATTATACATTCCAAAAATTATTCTTGGCAATATTTTGTGTTGGGTGACTGGTGCTTGTTTGGCACACTATTTTTTAGTGCAAAAATTAGGACCTTTCATTTGAAATTCATATTGGAGAAAATCGTCTAAAGGTCTGTTCTGTGTATGGGTTGATTCAAATGAAGGATTTTGTTTGCCTTGAGACAGAACTTTTTGATATTTCACTGTTCAGATTAATGTGATGTTTATTTTTTCAAAGATGTTTCTAAGAATTGATTCAAGAACTGTGAAATTGAGTTAGTTGAAAATATATATTGAGTCAATAAATTGCCAATTAATTATGACCGAAAAAGGATAGAAAAGGAATTTTGTGTTTATCAAGAGAGACGAGGCCCTGGACATAGAGCGCCAGAGAGGCTTAGGGACTGCTCTGGTGCTTCAGAGAATTCATTTATGTTTTGCTGTGGTCGGCTTGTGTGTGCAGAGGAAAAATCATATTTCAGGCACAAGGAGAAAATAGAAAGGAACAGTGAGTCTGGATAATTTATAGTAAAATGAAGAAGAAAAGAAGACCCCAGAGAAGAGAGATGGAAAATGAAAAGAAGAAGGGAAAAGTATATTCCTGGCACAGCACAGAGAGGAGAACAGGGAAAGGGGAACAGACACACAGGGACTGCCTTGGCCAAGACAGCTTACAACAGCGTCTCCACTGAGGAAGACAGAAGTTTACCCACTTGTGGGGCTGGGGATTTAGCTCAGCAGCAAAAGCGCCTACCTGGCAAGTGCAAGGTCGTGAGTTCGGTTCCCGTTACCGGAGAAAAACCAAAAACACACACACACACACCAAAAAAAAAAAGTTTATCCACTTGTGAATTGTTTTCATATTAGAGTTTTAAACCTGAAACATTTCCTAAGCTTAAAATCTTTTCCCTTTCTCATAAAAGACTGCATCTTCTAATAACCTACACATTACAAATGTGTATAAAATTATTCCAGAGGGCCTACGGAGGTCAATTAGCTTACAGTAAAAAAGGTCTAGCAGGGTTGCTTCACATATGCATACATTTTGACACAAACAACTACTCATTAGGCAAGCGGCCTGAAAGTAAAAGAAGATGCATGTTGCAGCATGGTTTTTAGGATTTACATCACATGCTGAGGAAGGAGAAGGAAATGCACTGAAGAATTTGTCATTTTTAAATTAAAAGTAAGTTAGCTTTGCTGAGCATGTCAGAATAACAAGGCTTATGGTTGCCTGCACACTCTAAATAATAATGAATTTCACTGTTTCCGTCACATTTTTTATATTAGACAGAAAAGAAAAGATAACACAACAATGAAACCAAGTTTCAAAACAGGTTGGAAGGACAGTTACAATAGTTGATACATTAAATATTGTTGTCTTGGTAGTAGTTACTCAGAGTAGATGTCTTGTCTACACAATATTAGCACAAAACTTTATTTTCAATGAAGTATGAGAAACTAGCTTATAACTGTCTTAACTATCTTGTATATACATATATTGTTTCCTATTTTCTTTTCTTCCTTCCCCTTTTCCCCATCACAGTTTCTTTTCTTTTGAACAATTTCTTCCCAATTCACAATTTCTATTGTGCATTTCAGCTCTTATTTACTTGTTCATTTCTTCACACTAGGGAGACAATACAATGTTCACACATGTGGGTCTGATTTATTTCACTCTATGAAATATGACACAGCTATACTATCTGTAGCATAAGTAAATAATAAATTATAGAAATTTGTACCATCAAAGAAATAAGTTGATTTAATAAACAGTCAAGGAGTGTGTCCAAACAAGTCCATGTTCCTTAAATTTAAAGGACATTATTTATCTGAATTTTTCTGAATGTGTTAATTTAAACAAACACTTGGATAGCAAGGAAAAATAAGTGCACTCATCTGCAATCAAAAGGCTTGGGTCAAATTAATTTTATTTCATATGCATATCTATATTTATAGTCAAAATTCAATGTGAATAAACTCTGTGTGACACGTTTCCCTTTGACATATTAGATCTAATATATAGACTTCATTTTATTTAGCTTTGAATGAAAAACAATGATCAAATATCACTGACAAATTGGAAACATTCTCCTTCAAAGAAGTGCTATCTATTAAAAGAGTAAAATTATTCCAGTAAAATATTTTGATATTTTATTTTCCTGATAAAAGTTAAGTAGAAAAATGTGTAGAATGCTTTCTTTTATTTTGCATATAATTTATTTTATTCATAAATATATGCAGGGTATCTGTATTTATACCCCAACCTTTGAATAAATACAGTAGCTGAGATGGTCCTGAAAATAGAGCAAGGCAAAGTGCAGGCTAAGAAAGGAACACACACAAAGAGTAAAAGGGGAAGGATTTCTGGCTAATTAAAAAGCATCCCTGCAAACCAAGTACTTTTGAAGGGTAGGTAAGAAATTACCATTTTATAAATCTAGTGAAGCAAAAGTTGAAAGTATACACAATTCCTAAAATGTCAAAGATTATTAATTATTGTGATGGAAAATAGTTTCTCTATAATAATCCGTCTAAGACGCTTCACTTACACAATCCCCTAAAGGACATTAGCAAACTAATAAAAGGAATATTAACAACGTCTGCATATTTAATAGGTAAAAGAACACGTTAATGGTTTGTTGTTTCACTTGTATCTATTCTCCAGACTGCTGAGATAGCCACAAAAATCATGCAGCGATCTTCCTCATTCATTTCATTTTTCTTGCTATTGTTTGCTCTTGTTGTTTGGCGGAAGTGTCTGAGCAGAAGGCGGACTTCTATCCTGAGGGATAAGGAAAAATAATATGTGTTTTTCTAGCAAAGTGCAGCATTGAACGTCTTTGAGAATTAAACAACTAAGTAGACGAAATGTTCATCTGAAAGTGCAGGGTAGGAATGGGAAGGATGTTGGTAGGTTGAAAATGTCGCTCAGCAGAATTTACCTTTAGAAACATTTATCAGTTACACAAATATAGGTGGTCATACCTGAAATAGGAAAGAGGAATGCAAAAACAAATCTAGAAATGAGGGTCGGTCTACAGCCATACCACCCTGAGCATGTCTGAGCTCATCTAGAAATGAGGGTCCAAGGGGAAGTAACATTTATATGTTTGCGTATATGCATATGTCTGTATGTATTATATAAGTTTATTTATATATCTGGTAAGCATTTGTTTTCACTATAAAAAGAATATCATTAAAACAAGCCCAAAATACTTAGTGTGACAATGCTAGTTTGAATTATTTGCTAAAATAATTCATTTGAATTGTAAAGAGAACAAGGCAAATCTGGAGAGGAAATACGTCGATTAGGAAATCTCAGTAAGTCAGTCAGAAAGCAGTGCAGAAAGAAAATGGAAAACATACAGGAGAAACCAAGAAAAATATGAATAGTGAAAAAACCTATCATATATCAATAACAGAGACAAAACATGTGCAGAGTAAATCTGTAAATAACTTGTTAATATTAATGAAGTTTTTCACTGTGGGCACTTCCATTGTGTGTGAGCAGTTCAGTTGTGTTTGTGTGTGTTACAATCACAGTCCTTCTGCATTGCAGGCAAAGGAGAAACGAAGAAAAATATATTTTACAAAGGCACAGGCTGAGGATTTAGCTCAGCGGCACAGCACCTGCCTAGCAAGCACAAGGTCATGAGTTAGATTCCTGGTACCGGAAGAAAAACAAAAAACAAAAAACAAAACAAAGAAACAAACCAAAACAGAAAACAAAGGCACAAATATATTAAAGGATAGAATGAATTATTTGTTAAAATTGAGTGCATTAAGTGAAATTAAGAGGTTGTAACAATAAACTCAGATAATATACAGTTAGGAATCACCCACTCTTCTTTCTGTGAATAAATAAACTAGTAGAGACATTTGCCTCTTTAGCACATTTCTATATCATGAAAGTCAAATGATACATTTGAGAATGCTTGCATTTCTGTCTTGTATTTGAGGAGAACTAGACAAATATTATCCAGACTACATAGTATACAAGATATATAAATGTGTGTGTATATATATGTATATATTCATAAGTACACACAAATGAATGTCTAAATACGAAGTAAAAAAGAAAATAAAATGTAGGACTTGGTGCTTTGATCTGTGTGTAGACCGATTACCAGAATCCAGCTGATTTACACACATCCTCTCATGTAGTAAGTGTTACTGACTGTGGATGATGACATGTCAGGCTACTCTCACAGAAAGTCTCGGGGGCATAACCACGTGTTATTAATTGTACTTCATAAAGTTGTGCAGCGGACCTCTATTTCTTGATATTTAAAATGAAGCAGTGATAAGAAAGGTAGGAAGTACATGTATCTAAGAAACTGCTGTGAGAAAATTGGGTTTTGTTCATTTCTCTGCATCACAGTCACGTGGCTGAGAGAATATTTAATGAACATAATAGGCTTCTAAGTGACTGGGTTGTGTGAATCCTTCCCACTAATGTGACAACTACCACTAAGATTAAAAAATACAAGAACCTACTGGTGGAAAAGGACATACATGGATCCAGATTGCTCAAGTCTATATCTCAAGGCTACCCTTTAATATACTTGTGCCTTGGTAAAATGTATTTTTCTTCGTTTCTCCTTTGCCTGCAATGCTGAAGGGCTGTGATTGTATCACACACAACACAATGGCAGTGCTCACGCACAATGGCAGTGCCCACAGTGAAAAATCTTCATCAATATTAACAAGTTATTAACAGATTTACTATGCACCTGTTTTGCCTCTGTTATTGATATATGATGGGCTTTTTTATCGTTCACATTTTTCTTGGTTTCTCCTGTGTGTTTTCCACTTTCTTTCTGCACTGCTTTCTGACTGACTTACTGAGCTTTCCTAATCAACTTATTTCCTCTCCAGATTGGCCTTGTTCTCTTTACAACTCTTCTTAATATCCAAAGTCTTTAAAAATTTCAGTTCTAAGGGTTATATTTGAGTTTTAAATGTTTTAACTATTTCTGACATGTCTATTTTATTTTTTGTATTTTAATTTTGGTGGTGCTGGGGATCCAACAAAGTAGCGCTCTGCCTCTGAGCTACAATCCTCTGACCCTTTTAATTGTTTCTACCGAGACAAGGTCCAGCTAGGTTGTCCAAGCAAGATATGAGCTTTGCGTCTTCTTGGTCAGCCTCTCAAAGTGCCTGGGTTACAGACTTGAGTCGCTACTCCTTGCTATGCCTCTTTTATGCTTTTGCCTAAAACATCTAATGTCTGATATATTGTTGATCTAAATGTGCTTTGGTTGTTTCTCTCACTCTAACTTACCAGGAATTACTTTCCCATGTGTTTGGAACTGGTTCTATGCACAGTGTATAATTTTTATCACACACGTTTCTTCCTATGAATGTAACAGTTATCCAAAGTTTTGATTTAAGTCATTCATGTTACCAAACAAATATCAAGGTTCAATTTTAGGGAAATAATAAACACATTTAAGTCAGATGCTGGATTTAGAAATCACATGAATTTGGATTCATGTTCCTGCTTCATTTTTATTTTACAGATGTTTACTTAATTTTATTACAGCACTGGGTAAATATGTAACTTTTTGTTTTTTTAAATCTAAAAGGGATGTGTGTAAGTTTCTTAATTTTCCACATTGAGTAAAACAGAAATCTATATTTTCCCTTTGGAAGTAAACACATTTTCCTCATGTGATTGTGTGCAAGCACCAAGACAAAGTTCAGTACCACTGTTCTGGGTTCAGACCTTTAAAATTTTCCAGCACTTTGTGCAATTAATTTTTATATGCCACTTAACTGTGATGTTTTTCTTATATGTCTTTTTGAAAGAACGGAATGCACAAAATACATTTTGAAAAGTGTAATGTCTATTCTTGTTAAGGAAGTAACGTAACAGAGAGTTTAAATTTGAGGGCTGGAAGAGAGAAAACCTTCTTGTCTGCATGTTTCTGAGTGCATCTCTCTGCTGCAGTAGCGGGTGGCAGCCTTGCTCCTACAGTGGTTGGTGCTAAGGAGCTATGTGTTTCATCACATGGAAAAACTTAGCAATTTGAATCTTCAATTCAAATAAGGATTTAAAGGAATAAAGAAAGATAAAGTGTGGGGAGATCATTATACTTCAAGGATGCGTGTTTTTTATTCCGATAGGCAAAATTTGTGTTTAAAAGCAATCAATTGTCATCTAGCCCATTTGTTTTCATGAAAACCTAGACCTAGGTGATTGATGACATTTTATTCTTGATATATGTTCAACTTTGCCTCTGTATCCACAGGTCATTTGTTGTAGGACCCCCACCAATAGCAGAATCCAAGATGCTCAGCCTGCTGTATATGTTGAATTATCCCTAAGTCATTTGGAATAAAAAGAAAAAGAGTCTATTCATATTTGGCCTATGTTCTTTTTTCAAATATTTTGATTGGCAGTTAGTAGAATCTGGAGAAGTGAAACTCATGGATCTGAAGTCCAACATTATCTACACACACATGCACATATGCACACACACACACACACACACACACACACACACAAAATCATGGTTTAATCATAATTTACCCACACACAGATTTTTCTGATAAAATGCATTCTACCCAAAGACATTTCTTAAAGCATCTTTTTCCAACACTTGTGAACTGATTTGCTTGTTTGTAAACTGATCTACTTATTTCTTGACTTTATAACTAACAAAGAATTAGTCATGCCTTTTGCCAATTACTACCCTGAAGGAAGACTTTCCATTAAAAACATCATTCTAAAATATTACAGAAAATTACAGAAAGTATCCTTCAGAAATTCAGTTTCTTTATTTGTAAAGTTAAATATTTTTGGTGTTACATATCTTAAGTATTTTGAATGCTTAAGTCTCAAACTGAAGACAAAAATGATCATATTTTGAAGTACATCCTTTAGGTAGTTTGAACAGATAGATATTGAATTAAGGATAATAATTCTTGTCATTCTCTAAAGGATGAAGGAAATGATATAAGTAATCAATGAACATCATATAGAGAAACAATGTAAACAAGTAATTTAGCCATTTTCTTCTTTATGGAATAAGAGGTATAGACATATTAAGTATGTCCTTAAATATCATAGCTATTTATGTTTTAAAATTAGGAGTAGAACCTCACCCCAGTATTGTCAAGGTGAGTTTAGAATAACAAGAAAAAACTGAGACAGAATACTTTTCACTTTACTACATGGCCAAAGCAGGCACATTGTATTTTGTAATATTCCACATCTATGAAACTAGAAACACCCTGGGAGCATTCCCAACACTCTCATTTATGAACTATGCAGCTATGGTGTATCAACTGACAATTTCATATCTTGTTTTTTTTTTACTTTATAATACATGTAATGATAACAAATTAATAAAATTTTATGTTAATTCAATGAATCAAAAGTTCATAAAGATCCCCAAAAGATAGTAAACTTCCAACAAATTTGTTTCTTCTATGTGTGTTACAAAGGCATTTTTGTCACATGATTATTGTCCACCACCAATATTATCAGTTTTCTAAAAGGTCACAATGATGCTCATTCATTTTTCTACTCTTTAAAATTTGTCCTGTATTTTTAATTTTTATGCATATATTGCAAGAAAGGAGTTAAACCTACTTTTAATAATAGTTTGATTTTTTTCTTGTTCTACTCATATTTTCATTCACTATGTTATGCTTAGAAATCCTTTATTGAGTTAAATGGCCCAGGAGGTAATGTAATTGGAAGAAATTCTAATCACTTTGCTCAGGGAAAATAAATAATGTTACCCCATGTTCAGATCAAATATGAAATCAATTTACACAAGGGTCTTAAAGAAGATCCCACTGTGTATCTACTTTTTATTTCTATCTACTTTTTATTTCACAAATATATATATTTGATACTTAACTCTTTGTGCAAGTATTTAATTATATTTTCTTCAGAAATAACTAAAATTTGGAAGGTATTTTCCAGTTTCCTAAAATGAAACTTTGAAACTTTCTGGATTAATAATAAAGTTGCTGTAATAAACATATTTCTGTACCTCTTAATTCATTCACATGATAATAATGAGTCCAATATAACTTATATATAACAAAAAGAAAGAGAAAACCTAGCTTATACACTTCTGTTACTTGAAAATTCTATTAGTAAAATTTATTTTTACTTACTCTTACTTTTTTTTTATTAAATATATAGTCTGAAGTTCTGGCTGTCCTTTGCTCATGTTTATATATTCTATAAAGAAGAGCATATTCCTCAGCTATTACTACCTTTCAAGTGAATAAAAAAATATAATATGAAATAAATTGAATATTATGAGTATTTATCTCCTACTTATTGCAGTTAACAAGGTAAGCTATTTTGATATGTGTTATATTCTAATGCCAGTGAAACACATTCCAAAATTAGTTTACATGAGCAAATGCATTGAATACATCACAAAATAATATTTAATAGTAATTAGTATGCAACATAAATGCAGGAAAAACAGAAGTCATTTTTTAAAAAAAGTTTTTCTGATAAAAAATATTTTTCTGAAGATTAGTCTCCAGAGAGGCCCTCTAGTTAGTCTTATATTGATAAATATTTAACAACTGCTTTATAAATTAACTTTTAACAGTTAAAAAATCCCAAGTTTTTGATCTTAGGTGATTTGTGTGATGTAAACATCCCCAAGACACAGCAAAACATGGAGTGGGAAAGACGGATATTCCACCATCTTGCAAGAGCCTGTGTGTGTGAGGGTGTTTTAAGTCACTTAAGGAATAGTATTGCATGCTGGTTAACACTTTTATTTTTTTATTTTAAAGAGAGTAGGACATGAGAAACAAACAAAGAAAAATAGAACAGTAGCAGCATAACAGTATCACAAACATAAACACATCAAAGCAAGAACATTCAAAGTAACACAGGGTCTCAAGGCAAATTAATACAAATCAACAGTGGTTGCTACATTGCATATCCCTATCCTCAACTACATTGCTCAGATTATCAGATGTAAGAATGGAACCATTCAAACCATTAAAGAAAATAAGAAAGTAATTCTTCAATAAAACATTAGAGGTAATACAGAGTTTCACTAGACAAGATGGTAGGAGTTTACCATTGTCATTCCATTGCATATTGTTACCTTCAAATCAGTTGTTCAGACCACCAGACACAAGCATGCAAAGTCGATCAGAACATAAAACATTGCGAGCATTGACTATTCATTTCAATACACCATCAGACAGCTAGTTAACACTTTCTACTATAAAAAATACCTGAAATAAGTCTACTTAAAAGGAAGAAACCTTTATTCAGACTCAGGGTCTCAGAGGTTTCAGTCCATCCTTTCTTTCCCAGTGGCTTTCGATCCATTGCAACACAGCACAGCATAGGGAGGCAATCTGAAGCAAAAGTGAGAGCAAGGATTTGGAGTCCCCTATCCATTCAAGGACACGTCCCACTGATGTGACTTCCTTCTGCTGTGCCTGAGTGCCTAAAAATTGCACTCCTCCCAGAGAGCCAAGCCTTGCTAATGACAACAGGCTCTAACACTGGAGAGTGACACTCTAACTAGAACATGGTTGTGCTATCTACCAGTGGATTGACTTCGTTGTACTCAGTATGCTGCTGAGTTTAACTAAGTACCCGTGACGTGAATTACTCTACATGTTGCTGTAAATTAGAGAGCTGAATCGATTCTCGGCCTTTGTGCTAAGATCACGTGTAATTAGGGAACTGTAAACGCCCTTTTACAATTGTATTTACATACTTAACAATATCTGGTATGAATTTCATTGTCAGTACTCTCTGACAGAGGAATACTTTAATGAGTCACTTTGAAAAAGTTTCTTTCAGAAGTAGTTATATACTGCATTCTTCAGTAATTATGTTTGAAAATTAATAGTAATAATTCATTACCGTTTTGTAAATTACACCAATAGCAAACACACACTACAAACATTAGGGATTCAAGATTGGATGACTGATTATAATGATTTTATTAGGAGACCCGTGATTTTATGTCCTTTTTCACCTATTTTAATATCATTTCAATCTCTTGCTATTTTAGGGTTCTAGTCATAGAATAATTACTGTGATCACTTTGAAATCTGAAAAATACCAATGCAACTTCAAATATCCAAATTGGATCAGAGGAATGAGTCCAGAGTCTCACCTTGAATTTAATACTGTGATTCTCTGAAGCTATTTTTAATGTTCAGACTGGATGATTGTTTAGTCAGGATTAGAGAAGCCACTCAGAGTCTAAAGGTAATGAAGTTTACTGTGTTGCATTAGGAATTTATTAGACTTGGCAGAGCTGGAGGAGAAAACATAGAAAGTTCTGCAGCGAAGCCCTCAATTTGAAGTGCTAAGGTAGATAATGCTCAAAAGCCAGGAAGTTGCTCCATTTTTTTAACACTTTAATCCGAAATAACTATACACCAATGGGAAATTGGCACAAAATTGTACTGATAGCTTGGTTTTCCTCCAGGGAGTGTCTACTAATGATCGACAGAATTATTGTACAATTGTTAGTACAATGAGGTCAATGCTGAGAGACAGGCATTAACTGATTTAGAGATTTTACTCAAATTTTACTCGTTTTCTTACTAACTCGATCTTTTTCAGAGACAGAGTTTTGTCTAGGATTCCACTTCACGCTGCTTTTGTCAAGTTTGCTCAGCCTCCTTCAGGCTTCCCGTGTCCTTGGAGTTTTCCTCTGTCTTTGAGACGCTGTTATTTAACCAGATGGAGCTGAATGAGCTCAACCTGTGTTCTCCTAATATATACTCAGGGTTACACACAAGAAGTACGCTGTGAGCACGATGACCACAGAGCCGGGCTCACACCCTTCCTCCCGGTCTGCACCAGGTGTCCAATCCTGGTAAACGTAACTATTTATTTCCATTCTGGAAAATCTCAGAAAAGCAGCCACCAACGGCTTGAACTTGCACAAGTGAAACACTGACTTGCAATGGATTATCAAGGAGCAGTTGTTAACGTCATGTCTGTCTGCAGCTAGGAGGTTTATGCTGCAAAAAATCTCTACACTTATTCTGGCTTTTAAAAACCATGCATATTTCTTTTCCTTTACTTCTATCCCTTCATACATACAAAGATTCCTCAATAAATCTTGCTCATTTATACCTATAATCTGCATAAACGGGTTGAAATATATAAAAATTATGATTATGAAATATTTAACAGAGTTAGAAAAAATAAAGTTGCTACAATTATCAAGCAAGCTACTCACCCCTAAAAATACTTATAATAGTTCCCTTACTGTTCATTATCTCAATTTTTCATTTATCATTGGCCCAGATATTGTGATGTATGTGTACACACACATACACACACAAATATGATTATGTGTGTATATACAGTATTTTGTGTATATACTGTAGTATTATGTGTATATATATAGTATTTACCACAAAATACTATATATATACACATATACATACATATATATACATTTACACATGTACTATATAAATACACATAGTACAAAATATGTACTCTATATATACACATATGCACATAGCACGTACAAAAAATAAAGCTGCTACAATTATCAAGCAAGCTACTCACCACTAAAAATACTTATAATAGTTCCCTTATTGTTCATTGTCTCGATTTTTCATTTATCATTGGCCCAGATATTGTAATGTACCCACACACACATACATACACACACACACATATATACATATATGATTCTGTGTATATATATATATGGTATTTTGTGTATATGTGTATATGTATGGTATGTGTGTATATATAGTATTTTACAGTTGTATTTACATTTATATTGGTAACAATATATGTGCATATATAGAATATTGTGTACACACACTAGAATATATGCACATATATAATATATATGTGTACATATAGCATTTTGTGGTATATGTGTACATGTATATATACAGTATATGTGTATATAGGTAGTATTTTGTGTACATATATACATAGTATTTTGTGTAAATAGTATTTTCTGGTAAATAATAGTATTTTATGGTAAATCCATGATTACTAATATACTTTCCTCATATTAAGAGACAATGTCCTGAATACATGGCATAGCCTAAAGTCCCAGATATTCAGGAGATTGAGGAAGAAGGAATCCCACAAATCCACAATACAGCAGATCCTGTCTCAAAAAAAAACAAAAACAGAAACAATAAACAAAAAGAGAAGATAGCAGAATGATTTATATTATGTGACTCATATACTTTTTACTGCATGAAGTTATTAATAAACTAAGAGACAATGCTTCTATCTGCAAGTGGGAACCCATGAGCTGAGAGAGACCCCTACAAGAACACATCCAGAATGGAAAATGTTGGTGAACACTGATGACTGTTCTGTCACATTTCTGACTGGGAAAGTCAGAGCATTGGCATAAAAGAAATCGAGTGAAGGGTACTGAGCATCCGTCTACAAGGAGCAGAGAGTTGGCTGCAGAGGCTGTTCTAGGAATAACACCCAACTAGTCCCCAGAGGCTGCTCCATCCCAATGCTACTGCTTGGCAGAAGATACTAGAAACCCATAGTATCGCACCATAATAAACTGCACTGTGTCCCAGCACTGCAATGTGTAGAAGATCCCAGGCCCTGCAGGAGGGCTGTTCTTTTTTCTGCTTGACTAAAACTGTATTTAACTGCAGGGAAGCTGGGTAAAGAGACCATTCTGCTTTCTACCTTTGGATGGCAAACTCCAAGATGCCTGAGGGTATTTTGAAAGAGGTTGAGGGTCTTCAGGCATTGCACATGCCCTCCACTGAGAAATCTGTCTTCAAGTACTCTGCTCCTTGAAGACAGGACTTGCTGCCACTGCCACTGCCCCTGGGATGGGACTGTGAGTGAGCTGCTCCGTGAGATCCGGGCTGCAGCTGTCTCGGGACGGGCTGGCTAATTTGGAGGTGACTTCAGAGAGATCTCCAGACACTCAGGGAGATTTCCTTTCCAGTAGCAAGTTTCCAAGAGGAAAGCTGGCATTTAGCAGGAAAAAGTAAATGAATAAAAAAGATGAACCTCCAGGCAGAGGGGTCTGACATTTCCGAGTGTGCAGAAGGCTTTGGGTGGTTGTCAGCTTTGCAGAGGTGTGCGAGAATACAAACACCATGGTTATTAAAGGTCTCATCGTGCTGACTTTCAGGAGCCTCAGGAGCTAAACAAGTACATAGGATTGTACTAGGTAGGAAATTTAATCATTTGTTCTGGTATTAAAAGTAGCATTAAGTGACTTTTGCCTTCTATTTATCATATTAATCAAAATGAGTATACATATGACACTCATTAATATTCTTCCCTAGATCAAATCTATCATTTATAATTACCATCCCAGGGCACTACACTACTTGAAGAATATTTCCTACATCCTTTCTTTACTTATGACCTCAGCTTTAATTGAAGGGTTCAGTTTCTTTCATCTTTCTTCTTGAGACTGTTGCTAACAAAATTTTCTTTCTTCCCAACTGGGATTCTATTCTAGTTCCCACTTGAAGATGGAAAACTTTTCTGATTTCCAGTGCAGCCCCCAAGTACAGATTCATCAGCTCAGCCCTGCCCAGGGTCAGGGCTCACCACGCCACACAGTCATTGGACCCTCAGAGTCTGTCAGTCGTGCAGTCTCTCTGGTTCGTGTGTCCTCAGCTTGTGTGCATGCTTGGCCCCTCAGTTATCTGCCTTAGACTGCTATCATTGATTGAAAAGTAGTGCCAGTCTGGCCTTTCACAGATTTGGCGAAATCAGGTCACTCATTTTTCAGGTGAGGAGAGTTACCGGCGTACTGTTCTCGGCAGGACTCTTCCAGTGTTTCAGAGACTAAAAATCTTGGAGTTCCAATGGCTTCAGATGCTTTGCTTTGCAAATAAATAGTTTTGGTTTGTGTATGTGCAATGCTCCCTGAAGAAGGATCTGCAACAAATTCAGAGCATCCTATTCTGCATAGCAAAGCAACAAGTGTGTACAAGACATTCAAGGGGTCATAGAGGGCCAAGGTAGTTCTAAAGTGCCTGGACTACTTAAAATACTAAATATGAACAAAAACCCATATTGAGTCACACACAAAATAACAAAATAAATGGCTTCACCTTTTCATAGATGAATATACCTATTTGGGTGGCCATTGTACCTAAAATACACAAGAGCATTTTAAAGTGCTCAATTCTTACTATTTTAAGGAAAGACTTTTCCCATTTATGACCACTGCACATTCTATATTTTCCTGTTCCATTCACTTTCCCACTTTTCTCTCCTTTACTTCCGAATTGTCATTTATTTCCTTAACATTCCTCAGGTCTCTTTCTTGTGGACAAATCTGCAAGCACAGACCTTTGTCATGTTCTTGCTCATTTGTTACCTGAATTTATAATAAAACCAAACATGAAAGAAGAAGGACTATAAGGAAACTCTCCCTCTCGTACAAACATACACGTGAACACTGCACACCGCAGGCACACACACAGAGAAAAGAATTGCACGCCGTCTAATGCCACATATACACGGACTAAGAATTAAACTTTCATTGTTTATCAGTCCACTGTATGTGTGCAATTGCAGGGAAATATAAATTGTTCATATTAATTATTTGCTATTTATTTTACATTATTTTGTACATAGTATATCAAAATTTTAAACCTAATATCAGGAACTCTGCTGCCAATATTGAAAAAATATACATGCATATAAGTTTTTTATTGATTCATATTGCTTTTTAGTAATTCTTATTTTTAATTTTCCATATTTCCATCCATTTCAGATACTTGTCAAATCTTGATAAAAAATGTGAAGCTCAGAACTTTAAGAACTACTCTAACAGTTGAAATTCATTCAAAGTAATTGCCTAAATGCTCTTTTTGCAAGAAGAAAGCACAGTAAAATCTTTATATTTTGCAGAGTCTCTTACTACATTGATATGGTATATTGATAACATAACTTCATCATAAATTACAGCAATTGAGAAGAATATCTTAACATTAAGAATGTCAGAAGGAACACTGAGGTCAAATAGTGAATGAGATTTATCCCTTTTGTATGGTAAGGGGGTTGAACCCAGGGCCATCACACTGAGGTATGTCTTCAAGCCCAGTTTTTATTTTTTCATCTTAAGACAGGTTTTTTCTAAGTCAAAGGTTGTCCAGGTTGGGCACAAACTGGAAATCTTCCTGCCTCTGCCTAACTTACATTTACACATAAGTAGAATTACAGATCCCCTGGGCAGGACTTCTAAAAAAGTACATCATCATCCCCACTGGATTGTATACTTTTTCCTATTTTTATGGCAACTATATGTCAAAATAGCACCATGGATTTTGAACCTAAGATACATCTTAGATATTTTTACAATTCCCGCAAAGTTTTAACTGACTGGTAATTCCTACTCAGCAGAGCTGACGCTCTCCCTTCAATTATACTGTTGTTGTTAGCTATCTTTTTAGGCACTTGCTTCATTTCCTTTTCTTGCTCTTGCTCTCAGAATGGCTTCTTGGATGGCTCGTGGCTTCTCGTGGCTTCTGGACACCCTGTGCAGTTTGCTCCAGGTGATGTCTACCTGGAAACTGCCCCCTGGTCTTGCAGTTAGGGCTTAGCCCATGTTGGGACTGTAGCCCAGGGGAGCTGAAGGCTTTGAATAGGTCTCCAAGAGACCAAAGAAAACACCCAGAATTGCTTTTGTGAGAGCTCAGGTTTACTAAGGCTAACTAGCGGGCACTAACAGGGAAGCAAGTTAGTTACAACTTACCCTAGAGGGAGGGTACAGAGGAGGGGCGAATGGATGTGACAGCACTTCCTGGGAGAATTCTGCAGGAGGGTCACACAGGTCAATGGCCTCTCTGGTCCAAATCCCACTGGGGTAGGAGTATGGAAGTCAGGACTCACCCTCCAACATCCGTGAGAGGCCTGAGCCAGTCCACAGTGTCGCCCAGGGGTGGGCGGTGGATGAGGTGCTCAGCAACAGCAGCTTTAGACTGCTACAGAGCGGGGTTCACAGATGAATCTGTGCAGCTCCGTTAGGATCACCTGTGTCCAGCAAGCCAAGGAAAGGCTGGCTTGCCATTCAACAAGAAGACAGCTCTGCAAGTGAAAGCAGCTACCCAGTTCCCAGCATCCACCAGATGTCACTGGCGGAAACCTTTGGGTCCCTGTCCCCTTGGAGTGAACCTGGCCTTAGCAAGAGCTTGGAAACAGAAAAGGGGTGCTTCAAGGACATTGGCACCACGCGATCCGCTTTTTCTTCAGGAACAGCAGAGCCCAGTGTGTCCCAGACCTAGCCTTTAGGTCACAGTATAAGTAATAGACACATTCCATCCTCCATGGAGGGGCAATAATTCACATTTCTAGACTGGATAATTAAACATTTGTATCCTAACTATCTGACTTTGTCTGTACTTTTTCTAAGCTTATGCTTTACTACTAACTGAATTCAGGGACACACTGTAGAAAGAGGCGATGAATATTAAATGAGCTTGTGAAGTGGGGCCATCAAGCAATGGGATTGGTGCCGTTATATGAAGAGACAATTTATCAATGTCCCCTGTCTTCCCCACTTCGCCAGCAGGGGGCCATGTGAGGACGCAGATGGGAATACCTCAGCAAGAGTAGAAGACTGTCCTCACCAAGACTCCAACCAATCAACCTAGATCTCCAAATTCCTTAAAGGAAACAAATTTCTATGTTCAGGCGGGGAAAGAAGGAAAGGAAAAGGGAAAAAAAAGAATAGAAAGGAAAAATGGAAACATTGTAAATAAGAAGCGGGCAGGAGATGGGGAGAAGGCAGAAGGAAACTACATCATGAACAGGTACAAATTCCTTATGAAGAATGTGATCACTGTGTAAATCAAGTGTACCAATAAAATTAATTGAAAAAATAAAGCTACCCAACTTTGCTATTGGCAGAGTTAAGCAGATTAATACATAATTAATATATGTGAGCTGTAGTTTGAAAATATCCTGTAAATAGGATAGGTGTGAGTTTAGGAAGATTTTTTTTAGTTTAAATTAACTTTAAAATCTATGTTATAATTTAAGTAAAAAATGTCTCATTTGAGGAATCAAGCAGATTATATGACATTTTATGTACTTGAAACCCATGTATAAATATCTCCTAGCCTGAGAGTATGTGCTTACTACATTTTATAGATCAAAAATAAATAAAATAAATCAAAGTATGCCTTTAAATAAGCTCTAAAATGTGTTAGTAGAAAATGAAGGCGATCATTAATGCATCTCCATCCGTAGAAACATAATAGCTGAGGTGATGTGAACATAGTCATTTAAGTGTAATTTAAATATCTTGTGTATTTATTGATACTTACAGAACTTAATGAACCTACTACCAAGGTAATTTCTGTCAGGATTCAATGTTCATTCATTTTTTAGGCTCATTTAAGGAGTATCTAGTCTCCATTTAACATGAAGGTATGCATTACACACAACAGGGGGAATAAAATACAGGTAATTGTACTGGGCTATCAAATGGGATCCAATTCTTCTGAGCAATACCCAAGCATGTTGGAAGCGGTGTAGACAGGCAATCCTGTGAGTGTAAAAGTCAAGTTCAAAGCCTAGGGTGGGCGTAAAGCAGAGAGAATTAAGAACAAATAACCATCAATAAAAGAATTGAAGGAAACAGGGCAGACAAAGTAACCGTCCAAAGCAGTTAATGACGAAGTGGTTGTGTGCTGTCATTTCTTTCTCTAAGAAAATAAAAACATAAAAGTATCATGTGCCCAGCAATTAATTTAGTTTCAGGAACTCTTATGATATTTAAAATATTTAATTGACAGATTGTTTTTTCCTATGGTAGCATAGCCTGACATGGACCCCGAGGGAAGCCAGCCCGCAGTCTTGCGCTGCGTACCGATGGCCTGGGTGGAGGAAGAGGAGGTAGGGCTGCATCCCGTGCTAACATCACAGCCGTCCTCATGTGTGTGCACGTCTGTGAAGTGCGCGCCCAGAGAGAACCGCCCGGTGATGCCTTTGTCAGAGTGCATCCCCTTGTTAAGTGTCCCGAGTAGGGCAGTTCATCCCCTCGAAGCCTTCACTGCAAAACCCTGCTTGTCTTCTCCTGTGGTAAGAAGAGTGATGTTCTCTTTAAAGATTCACATGCCTCCACCTCCCCACACTTGACAAAAAGGACTTTGCAGTGTCCTTAAAGTTACAGAAGTTAGAGGTGCGTAGAATACCCTGGGACGTGCACACTGGCCCAATCAATCTCATGAGTTTGTCCATTTAAATATATTTCAGTTGCATCAAAGGGTGAGGGGACAACGGGCAGCATCAGACAAACATGGTGCTTTGGAGGGCTGTGATGTAGGAAGCTGGGGTGGCTCCTACGAGCTTAACAGGCTGGGTACCATAGTGTCCTCCGGAGACTGGAGAGATCAACACAGCCCTCAAAGCACCTTGGCTTTCGCCAGGGGAGAGCAATTGGGACGTCAGAGATACAAAACATAGCACACTAAGTTCATGTTGATTAAAATGCTTATTGGGTAATAATTTGTTAGAAAAGCAAAAGGGAATCATTTCAGATTTTTACAATGAAGGAAGAATGCTGCTGTAATAATTATCCAAAAGTTTCTAAGTGGTTTGGGTATCTGGCAATGGGAAGAAATTAGAATTTGTTGAACATAGGAGAGAGAGAGACAGAGAAAGGCAGAAAGAGACAGAGAGAGAGAAAGAGAGACACAGAGAAAGACAGAGATAGAGAGACAGAGAAACAATAAGAACACTAACAAAAGATGCCACCTCACAGAGCATTACCAGAACTAAGGTTTATAAAGACTTTATTCTTAAAGGCTGGGGACTAAGTAAGGCGTTTAGCAGAGAAAACTTAAAGTGCTTTAGTGAAAACTAAATCTCTATGATCAAGCTATTAGTAAATGCCCAAAAACATTAAGACTTTGCTGATCATAGTCAGAAAATAACTAAAAAGCAGGTTATCGGAAAGTGGAAGAACAGAGACATATTGTGTAGTGACACACGCTGAGCAGAACTGTCCTAGATTGTTTCCACAGAAGAAACTGTGAGAGAAGAATGGGTATTCAGATGCCAAATTTCTAAGGAGATCATTGAAGGTGTGACCTTATTTTTCTTACTGCTGAGTGTAAAATGTGAAAGGGAAAAGGCAAGTTATTGCTGTGTTTGTGTTTTGTTGAACACATAGTTGATAGAGTTAAATTTCCCACTCTGGCAGATTTAGAGTCTCTATTTCCTTTTTTATATGAGTAAGATTGCACATATTTAACTATGCAAATAAAGATGATCCTATGCGAACTGTACAGCAAAGAATCATTTACAGCTAGTTATTCTAAACACAAGGACCTGGCTTCACTTCTTCTAAGCAGGCAAAGCCAAGTGGGTCCCCTTGTGAGGCACAAGGTTTCCAAGTTGGAATGAACACTTGTACCTGGAGACACTTTCAGCTTTCAAACAAAACGGAGAAGTAATTCAGGTTTACCTCTCCTCAGTTCAAATTAGAATCGTTGCCAGTTATAATCTCCTATCAGGCTTCACAGAATCTTCGCTGATTGACCTGAGCCTCTCATAACCAAAGTAACCACTCAAGTACATTACAAATTTATTTCTGCAAAGCTGAGGGTTCTTGGAAACAAATCAAAGATAGCCTGGCCGTGGGGAGTCAAAATAACATACAATAAACAGAAAAAGCTAAATGAGAGAAGATAGGAGAACAAGATCACAGAGTTTGGATGAAAAAGATCAATATGTCAAACTTTTTTTTATTAAAATTATAAATCAAAGTTTTCTGTTGAATTGCATTTCCCCCCAAATATATGTGGTTTTTTTTTGTTTTTTTTTTTTTGGTTTTTCTCCGGTACCAGGAACCAAACTCATGACCTTGCGCTTGCCAGGCAGGCGCTTTTGCCGCTGAGCTAAATCCCCAGCCCGTCCCCCCAAATATATGTGAAGTGCTAACCACTGATTCTTGAAAATGTCGCCTTATTTTCCAATGGGCCTCGAACAGGCGATCGAGGTTAAGTGGGATCCTCAGGATGGACCCCGTGCGAGGTGGCCGTTGTCTTTGCGTAGAGGTGGAATTCGAAGGCAGCGGCGGAGATGAAGATGGGAGACTTGGTGAAAAGTCACCAGGGAAGGTCGTGAGAAGACGGAGGATGGACTGACGTATCTAAAGGCCAGCGGCTGCCCGTGCTCGCTGGATACCCCTGGAACCGTGCGGCTGACTCTCGCTCACAACCTTGGTCCTGAAAGAACCCCCTTCACAGTCCAGAACGGGTCTGCAATAAACGTACGTCACTTATTACCTTTAATTGACTCAGTTTCTGGTACTTTTTAAAGCAGCCCTAGGAAATTCATAACGTTGAAACATTTCTCCACATTTCTCCATTGTATTGCATATTGAATTAAGAATTTATGTTTTTTTCTTTCTTTTTGCTTTTTACTTGGAAGCACAAATCCAGGTTAAGTAAAATTTCTACTTTTGAAGTTTGAGCAAACTCTATGCTGATTTTTTTTTTTTTTTTTTTTTTTTTTTTTTTTTTTTTTTGTTGTTGTTGTTTTTCTCCGGTACCTCATGACCTTGCGCTTGCCAGGCAGGCGCTTTGCCGGTGAGCTAAATCCCCAGCCCTTATGTTTCTTTTCTTAAAAATTCTATCCAGTTCTTCCATAGCCAGACGCCCACAAGAATTTTTCTAATCATTGCTTTCTAAATTTTTCTGATGATTATTTTCTCCATTCTAAATAATGCAAAGCTCTCTTTAATGGGATTATTTTAGATGGTATTTATTAATACCTTGCCATGTATCATGTGTAATTAACACATACTGCCTTCTCTGCTCTCTCTTCGTCAAAGTCCAATTCATGTATCTCCAAGGTCTGGTGTATATGTTACCAGAGCAGCTTCAGTATGAACCGCTTCAAAGTACTTTTCGTCCACCAACTCAGGCAGCCTCAGCTGCCAAGGTTCTTACCCGTCCTCTGACCACTCCTCCCTGTCCTCTGCTGCTTCTATTTCCTTAGCAATGCATCCACTTTACTTTCCGAAAATTAGTTACAAGGACAATGCAATGTCTTCTTGGTTTTTCATTCCGGCAAATGAAATTTTAGAATATATATATATATATATATATATATATATATATATATATATCACATCAATATCATGATTAGTGCAATTTAAAAAGTGAAAATCAGGTGGAAATATTAAAATTTTGGTGATTGGATAGTAGAACTATCAAATAAATCAGAAGTGAGTCTAGCACTGAAGCTATCTGGGGTCAAAATTCAATTTAAAATGTGAAGCGGGGATGAAGTAGGGTGAGAGGGTGGAAAAAGTACTACAGTGTGTTATGTACATCTGCCAACACCCCCCAGTGAATGTGAACCTAATGCACTGCAGACACAGATTAATAAAAATAAAATTAAAACATAAAGTGATATGTCATAATTTTGATGTGTACACGCAAGTATGTAGTGCACTTGGCAATTCATGCAGATTTAATGCTTAGTTTGGAATGAGTTATGATTTATTTTTATCTTTGCAAAAGGTTTCTTTATCACACTGAGCTTCCCAATTATCACAAGTGCTTCAAGTTGGCTTCGGAGTATGGTGACCTCCAAACGCCCTCTAATCTTTTGCTGCTTCCTACACCAGTTGGTCTCCAGCTCTGCTCGGCCTGAGTCTACATAATTCCCTTCATTATGGTACAGTAGCCTCAGGCTCACTTCCACCTCCCAACTTGCTGATCCTCACTTCTCCACACCCAGACAACATCGACGGACACGTGGTTGTTTCCCAATATGTAGATGTGGTCAAAACATATGACCTCAAGCAAGCACGCAGGAATGGTGGATTGATATGGTATGCAATTTAAAAATGATCTGTAGGTCTGGAACTTAGGGTTCAGATTGTTTTAGTTTCCACAAGAACTGAAAATGTGTTTATTGTATTTTATTACTTGATTTTATATATGATACAAAATGGAAACATCTTCTTTTGAGAGGCCATGTAAAATCTGGACATTGCGAACTGCATTGTGACATTCTGAATTATCAATAATAAGGGCCTAATTTTGGAACTCTTCTGAAGATGCAGAGAAATGGAAAGCCCTGGATATTACAAGTGGGGACATAAATCGGTATGGCAGTCCCTCAAAAATTTAAAAATAGGCCAAGCCACCCCACTTCTGTTTATAATTATTTTAAAGGAAATAAGCAAGGCTAGATAGATGAGTATAGAATCCTGTCACTAAAATGTGGAAACTAAAGACAGCTGATCTTTTAAGAGTTGAACATATAGGAGTAGTGACTAGGAGCGCAATGTTGCAGTTAGGAACAAGATGCTCTGGTGTGTTAATGCAAAGTAGGGCGACTGTAGTTAGTGATAATGTACTTGTGGTGAACTGACAACTGGTGGTCAACTTATAACCCCCAGCTGAACTGAGTAAGCATGGTGTTGGGTGTGGGAGGCCCACCTGAGGATTGCTGCCAATGGCATAAGAGGCAGAACTAGAGAAGAAGAAAAAAGGCTTTGGGGAGTAGAGAAAGGTTGTTGGGAGCTGGTAGAAGCTGTAAGAGTTGAACATACAGGCATATGTTGATTCCTTTGGAGGAGCTCATCATGCTGGCTTTCCCGAGAAACTTCCTGTTTTCATCCTGTGAGGAGGTTGGGCCCTTGCTAGCACTGAGAATAACTTTGGTTCACTTTGGGGGAGCTCTAGTCCTCATCTGAGCATTGCTTCCTGGCTCCAGAGGGGAAGAAGGTGCATAGCTCAGTTTCATGAAGAAGCTTGTCCCATTGGCTTTCCTGATGGGAACTCAGCTGTCCTGATCATCAGAGGAGCTCGGGACCTCACTGTTGCTGAGGATGGCTGTGGAACCTTTCGGGGGAGCTCTGGTTCTTCCTTTGTGCATCGCTTCCTGGCTCCAGTGCAGTTCCCTCAGCCTGCTAGCACAGATCCTTCATCCTGCTGGCACAGACTTTCTAGATTCCACCACTGACCTTTGAACCTTCCAGTGCAGATACGTGAAGCAGGACTGCATGAGATATTGTTAGGGGCTCTAGGCCTCCTGGACTCATGGGAGGCATTTTTATGGGCTCTCGTTCTTCAACTGCACTCATACAGTGAAATTATCATGGGATCCAGCCCCTCAGCTGGATTCTTTGGTCTGTAGTGTGTGGACAGATTTCCTGCACTCTATTGTATATGATTCTTTGTGTGACTATTATAAATAATCTTATAGAATATGTATCCTGTATTATATTGTTCCCCTTGCAATATTCCCCAAACTACGACAGTACTGTGTACTTCAAAACTTAGAAAACGATAGTTTGAATGTATTTACCATAAGTCAATGATGACCCTTTAAGGAGACAGACAGCTGCAACCTGATTTAAATGTTACTCAGTATTTACATGTAACAAAATATCTCTTAGTCCCCCTTAAAAATGAACAATTTTTAAGTTTCAGTCAACATAATGCAATTCAAATTAAATCAACAGAAGAGTTACATGGAGACATTCTTGAAAAAGCATACCAATAACAGCTGATTCAAGGGTATCTTATGTTACTTAGCAATATGTCAGCATGTTAGAATCACAACATCATTTCACTCAGTTAACCTAAAATATCAGAATGAAGCAGAATTCAACTCAAAGAAATACACAAGCACCTCAGAGTAGGGGCCACACACATGTTCACACAGAGACGCTTCAGTTTCTCTCTTCCTTTTGCTGAGGCATATGATGCTCTTTATAAATCAGTACCCATCAATTAAAACCTTTAATAATTTTTCTATGTAAATATCACATGATAGACTGAAGTAATTATTACATTTATTTTTAACGTTGGAAATAAAAATTGTTGTTTTCTTAAAATCAACTAATTACCTGTTATTGTTCTATGGGACACAGAAATGTGTTTTTCACAACTTCATGTGCTGGGAATACACAAAGTTTTAATCACTCTGCTTTTTAAGGCTAATGATATGATGTGAATTATAAGAAATTCAATAGACTGAACATTTTATTAAAACAGGTGTTCAAACTGGATATTTCAATATGTCATATAAATGAAATTTTTGGATATTACTCATAAATCATTTTTGGATATTATTCTTGAAATAATGAAACATGGCCCTTTCTTGTTATTCATTCATTTATTGATATGAACAGAGAATATGACTTTGTATTATTTTTCCATAGCCAAACTAAGTAAAGCAGAAAGAAGGAGGAGGTGAGACAGTAATACGTGCTGTAAATGTTGTACATTGATGTGGTACTTTCCACAATACTTTTACAAGTTTTCATGGTTAGAATCCAAAATGTCCTTTAAAGGTTCACTGTGTTGCAGACTTTGTCTCCAGGGGACGGGTTCCGTGAAGTCATGAGATCACTAGGCCTGGGCTTCCTTTGCCGAGTCCTTAGCTGACCAGTCTGTTAATATGGCCTGGTTGGAGGAAGGAGGCCTATGAGAGCAAAATTGGTCGATTTGCTTCGTTTGGGGGTTGATTTGCTTGCTCGCTGGACCTGTCTGGGTGGGCCACGGAGGCGTAAGCCTGGGTTCTGCATGGGTTTCCGGGCTCCTTTTGCCTTGGTAGGGTTCCCCTGCTCTCCTTCCTGGCCAGGGAGAGCTGAGCAGCTTGTCTCCACCACATTCGTCCCCGTGATGTTTCTCCTTTGAAGCCAGCAGACCGTCAACTAAACTGCTGAAGCTGCGGCCAAATTAAACTTCTTTTCTTCTGAATTGTGGGTGCCTGGTACTGTGTCCCAGCAACAGAAAACTGCCCAAGGCAGGAGGTGAAACCTGGAAGGACAGAGCCTGTCCCCAGCCCCTCCTTCTTTCTCTGTTGCCTCCATGAGGTGATCCACGCCCTTCTGCTGTGATTTCCCACCTAAGCACAGACCTGAAATCAAAGCAGCCACCTGACCATGGACCAAAAGCTGTGAAACCATAAGCTCAAATAACTTCTCCATCTTTAAATTGCTTATCTCATGCACTTCGTCACTTCAAACAAAGCCGGCTGACACGCGAGCAATGAACGTTTATTATAACCAACATGCATGCAGTGCTGACGTTGTTTTAGTCTGAGACTGTCAGTATTCTGCCAGAAGTATTTATTTATTTTAGGCCCTGTGACAAAACTAAGGAAACAGAAATGCATTACAAAAGCTTTAGTTTCAAATATTCTTGATTAATAATATTTTTTCAAATATTATTAATGTAAGTGGAATATTGATGGTTATAATTCTTTTTATCCTGTGTATGAAGGGCCAGTTTTTTCTCCATCACTGTATTTTTTAATTTATTTTAAAAATAAAAGAAGAAAAACATATTAACAAACAAACATCCATTTACAAAATAGATTAAGAGCAATACAAGCAATACTCAATTACAGACAAAGTGGTAGGAAATTAACAATTGTTGTTCTATTACATATTGATATCTTCAAAGTGGCCTCTCAGGAAAACAAATAGAGACATGCAAGATTGATCAAATAAGTAACCATTAACTGTTCCTTTCAGTAATGTGATAGAAGTCAGTAGTACAACTACATTAGCTATCCTGTATATACATACATACGTAATTTTCCCCTTCTTTCTTTTCTCTTTTCCCTCATCCCAGTTGTTCTTTACTTTTGAGCATTTTCCTTTTGTTTTACAATGTCTGTCATACCTCCTAATTTTTATTCACTCTTTCAGGTTCTTACACTAGTGAGACAATATGTTGCTTACACAAGGAGGTCTGGTTTATTTCACTTATGAGTATGGTCTCTAGTTGCGACCATTTACCTGTAAAAGTCTCAAGTTTATCTTTCTTTTTAGCTGAGTAATATTCCATTATACAAAAGTACCACAATTTTTTTTATCCATTCCTCAGTGGGTGGACATTTGGGATGCTTCCACAATTTACCAATTACAAAGTGCTCTGCTGTAGGCATGGGTACACATATTTCACCATGATATGATGTTTTCAGATCTTCTGGGAAAATACCCAGAAGGGGAATAGCTGGGTTGAATGGGAACTCTAGACCTAGTTTTCTGAGGAATCTCCAGACTGATTTCCACAGTGGCTTCACCAGTCTGCATTCCCACCAGCCGTGGAGAAGAGTTCCTATTTCTGTACAGCCTCGCCAGCGTTTGTTATTGGTTGATTTCTTAATGCTAGCCATTCTGACTGGGGTGAGATGAAATGTTAATGTTGTTTTAATTTGCATTTTTCAAATGACTAATGATGTTGACCATTTTCTCATGTATTTCTTTGCCATTTGCATTTCTTTATCTGAGAAGTGTGTATTCAACTCAGATGCCCATTTTTGGTTGTTTTTTTTTTTTTTTTTTGGTTTTTCTCCGGTACCAGGAACCGAACTCACCACCTTGCGCTTGCCAGGCAGGCGCTTTTGCTGCTGAGCTAAATCCCCAGCCCCAAGATGCCCATTTTTGGATTGAGTCTTTGAATTTGGAGGAGCTGATGTTTTTTTAATTCTTTATATGCTCTAGGTAGAAGACCTTTTTCTGAGAGACAGTCAGCTAAAATTTTTTCCCACTTTGTGGGTTTTCTTTTTACTCTTGTGGTGATTTCTCTAGATGTGCATAAACTTTTCAGTAGGATGAAATACTAATTGTTGATTCTTTGAAGTATTTCATGGGCAGTTTGGTTTTGTTCATCAACTCTCTGCCTGCCTTATGTCTTCAAGGTTTTTACCTACTTTCTCTTCCAAAAGATTTAGTGTTTCTGTTTTAATATTGTGATCCATGATCCATTTTGTCTTTAGTTTGGTGCATGGTGATAGACTTGGGTCTATTTCCAGTCATTGGCAGGTGGGAAGCCAATTTTTACAGCACCATTTCTTAAAAAGGCTATCTTTCTTCCAGTGAGTTTTCTTGTCAAAGATTAAGTGGCTGAGTGTGTTTCTGGCTGTGTCTGTTTCATCCAGTCTGTTCCATTTATCCTCTGGTCTGTTTTTTAGCCAATACCAGGTTGATTTTATTACAGTAGCTTTGTAGTATAATTTCAAGTCAGGGATTATGATGCCACCTGACTTGTCTTTTTTGCCCAGGATTGTTTTTGCTATTCTAGGTCTCTTCTGGTTCCGAATGAGTTTAAGGAATGTTTTCTCTAGATCTGTGAGGTATGCTAATGGTATTTTAACGGGAATTGCATTGAATCTGTACAAAAGTTTTGGTAGTATGGCCATTTTCACAATGTTGGTTCTTCCTATTCATGAGCAAGGAATATTTTTCCAATTATTGAAATTGTCTTCAATTGCCTTTTTAAGAGTACTATAGTTTTCATTGAATAGATCATTTGCTTCTTTTGTTAGATCGATTCCTAAATATTTCAATTTCTTGGATGCTTTTGTGAAAAGTATGGTTTCCTTAATTTTTCTCACAGTTTGTTTGTTGTTTGTGTATAGGAATGCTATTGATTGCTGGATGTTAACTTAGTATCCAGCTACACTGTGGGATTTGTCAATTAATTCAATGAGTCTCCTTGTGGAGTTTTTGGGGTCTTCCATGTGAAGTATGATGTCATCTGCAAATAGTGATAATTTTACTTCTTCGTTTTGTATTCTTACCCATTTTATTTCATTCTCTTGTGTAACTGTTCTGGTTAATGCTTCCAGAACTATGTTGAATAGGAGTGGTGACAGCAGACATCCTTGTCTTATTCCTGATTTTAAAGTTAAAGCTTTCAGTTTTTGTCCATGTGGTATGATGTTGGGTTTTGGTTTGTCATAGATGGCTGTGATCAGATTGAGGTAAAGACCATCTATTCCTGTGTTCTCTAGGGTTTTTATCATGAATGCAGGTTAGACTTTGTTGGAAGCTTTCTCTGCATCTATTGAGATGGTCATATGTTTTTTGTGTTTGGCTCTACTGCTGTGGTGTATAACATTAATTGATTTGTGAATATTGAACCATCCCTGCATTCCTGGAATAAATTTGACTTGGTCATGGTGTATGTTTTTCTTGATGACTTGCTGCAGTCTATTTGCTAGTATTTTATTAAGTATCTTTGCATCTGTATTGATTAGGGAGATTGGTCTGTAGTACTCTTTCTTGGTTAGGTCTTTCTCTGGTTTTTGTATGAGTGCAATACTTCCCTCCTGAAATGAGTTAGGGAGAATTGCTTCCTTTTCAATTTCCTTGAAGAGTTTGAGGAGTGGTTACATTAAATCTTCTCTGAATTTCTTGTAAAATTCTGCTGTGAGTCCATCAGGGCCTGGGCTTTTCTTTGTCGGTAAGTTTTTAATAACATTTTCAACCTCATTAATTGATATTGGGTTGTTCAGAATTTTTATATCTTCTTGATTCACATTTGGTAGATCATACATATCTAGGAATCTGTCCATTTCTTTTAGGTTTTCTATCATATCAGAGTAAAGATTTTCAAATTAGGAATTAATGATCTCTTGAATTTCGGTAGGATGTGCAGTGATTTCATTCTTTTCATTCCTTATTGCATGAATATGTGTCTTTTCTTCTCTTTTTTTGATAATGTTGCCTACAGGTTTATCAGTTTTATTGATTCTTTCAAAGAACTAACTCCTTGAGGCATTTATTTTCTGTAATGTTTTCTTCATCTCAATTGCATTAATTTCTGCCCTGATCTTTATAAACTCCTGCCTTTGGGCTTTGGGCTTGACTTGTTCTTCTTTTTCTAAAAGTTTGAGGTGCAGCATTAGGCTACGTATTTGTTCTCTTTCTGTTTTCCCTATGTGTGAGTACACTGCTATAAATTTTCCATTGAAGACTGCTTTCATTGCATCCCACAGATTACAGTAAGTTGTATCTACATTTTTGTTTGTTTGTAGGTATTTTTTAAAATCTTCTGTAACCCATTCATTATTCAGGAGGTTGTTATTTAATTTCCAAGTGTTTATGAAGTTTTTGGAGTTCCTTTTGTCATTAATTTCCAATTTCATTGCACTGTGGTCAGATAATATGCATGGGGTTATTTCAATTCTTTCACATTTTGGAAGGTATGCTCTGAAGGGCCAGTTTCTAACGCTGCTTTCCAAGATAGTGACAAAAGACAAAATGTAACCTGTTATTCACATATTATGTATATATATGAGCATTTATTATATTATATCTTCATGCAACTGTTTTGAACTATTCTTGCCATATTTAAATTAATTATACTCACACAATGATTAGTTGCCACATAAGTAGTACTGTAATATAATATATGTCAAGACACCGTTTAAGTGTTTTCAAAATCCTGATTGACGTACCTAAAGAAAAAAATGATTTTTGTATGTTTTTTTTCTACTTCTGGTATTTTTCCAATTTTTTTTACCTAAGTGTATATGTTAAATGTAGATATATTAAAGAACTGAAATTTTGCCATAAATTAAAGGCAAAATATATACTTACATATAATATATAAAGTAAAATTTTACACAATACATCTTTGCACATATTTATTTATATAAAGAAATGTATGCTACATATTTCTTTTATAAATATTAGTCATTGATGAAATAAAGTAATTACAAATCAAATTAATCTTTATAATTTAACATAATCAACTTTAAAACTTATACATTAGCAATGCAAATTTATACATAAAAATTTGCATAGATATAAAATTTTTATTTTTCTCTATTTTAAAATGTTCCTTAATGAGCTGAAAATAATTTAAGTCTTATGTTTAAAATGAATGATAGCATTTCCTATTCAGACAAATGTGAAACAACTTTTCTTTGACTTTAAGAATTTTTGACTGTTGCATAAATAGAGCAGTCTTTTTATTATACACTCCACTTGCTCCTCAAATGAGGCAAATTAATTTCCTTATATTTCCTTTATTAAGTCAAATTCCAAAAACACAGGTAGGAAATGTAGGAGCCCTTGTTTTCAAGGATGCTAGAGGATCTGCTTCCTTTGTAAAGAAAACATATTTAATCAGCCTGGTGTTGGAAACTAAACGTGAAATAAGAAACCAAATAAAATGGAAAAGGTTTATTTGACTCTAAACTACTTACAGATGAGCAATTCCCATTTGTTTACAATTTGGCAAAGGTATATTTAAAAATGAATCCAACAAGAATGCATCATGCAATAACTCTCTTTGTCTTCGTTGGGAAAATGACTTAGGAAAATGCACTCTATAGATGCTACAGGAGTATAAGGATTCACAGAAGTACTGGAAAAAACTGTGACTGAATGTCCAAGAACATCTGATGAAATGCTTCTGTTTTCAGGAATAAAAAATTAACACTGAATATAATTCTGTGCATTTCTTAGTTTTTTCTATGGAGAAAAAAGAAAAAGATTCAGGGACAAAGACAGTTAAACTACACATTTGTAGAGACCAAGATGATTTTTGGGTAGCAAAAAACATTTGTCTTGATTTTATTTTTTTTTTTTTTTTTTTTTTTTTTTTTTTTTTTGTTTTTCTCCGGTACCAGGAACCGAACTCACGACCTTGCGCTTGCCAGGCAGGCGCTTTTTGCCGCTGAGCTAAATCCCCAGCCCCTTGTCTTGATTTTAATAATTTCAAAGTAATTAGCCCAGGAATGTTAGCAAGATGTTTGGGAAACTTTTTCTCAGGGCAAAAAACAACTACAAAAATAACACAAGTTAAATTAAATATCAAATTTAAAAAGATTATTAACAATGGGTGGTAATGATTCATCATAGAAAAACATCATTTGTTTGCTAAATATCTTTATTGGATTATTCAAAGTTTTTAAAAAGATTTAACTAGTATAGAAAAAATATTACTCAAAATTTTGAGTAAGAATGCATTAGGAAAAATGGAAGTACTACCTCTTCTTTTTGGCAGTGTTTTGGAATAAATGATGAAAGTATTTTTTCATAGTCTCCTCACATGTATTGTGTAGGTGGAAATGTGGTGGGGCATACATACATATGGATGATAGAGAAAGACATTTAATTTTATCGTTTCATTTTATTTAACAGTGAAATTCCCAGATGAATGTAACAGTGCAAAAAGTTTTGGCATGATATTCATCTCATCCCCAAGTTAAATAAATAAATAAAATAAAAAATAATTCTTATCAATAGATTGAGTTCAATATTTTTCCCTTCTATATATTTTTAGTACCACAACCTGAGCAAGACTAGATTTTATAGAAAAAAGAAATATAATGTAGTGGACTGAATTAATCAATACATTAAATTATCACACAAAGTAGTGACATTTATGTGACCCACTCCCTTTATTCATTCGTTTTCATCCATTTTATGCTTTAATTGTTTTCATCAACTGTCATCAGTTTTTCCTGCCCACATGTGTGTTGATTAGCCCTAGACAACGTCATAACTTGTGTGGAATTGTGAGACTGCCACAGAATCATGCCATCCCAAGTATCCCTTGTGGACCCCCTTCACAGACACACGTCCCCTGCTCTGCTTCCTGTAAAATCTGGAGATCACGCACCAAACGCCTTGCTATATTTTAATCTTGTCCTTTTAGTCCCACAATATGAGCGAAATCATAAAATAGCTTACATTTTTGAGGTTGACCTTCTTTCCTTATCATGTTTCTCTTGAGTTGCTTCTCGCTTCAATAGTTTTATTTGTGATTAGAATCCCACTTACTTGGGTATGGATTCACCACATACTCTCAACACTGACCCATTAAAAAGCATTTGAGTTCTTCCTGTACTTTAGCTATATTAGTAAAGCTTCTGGGAGCATTAGTACACAGGATTTTGCGTGAACACAAATTTTCATTGCTATGTAATAAATGTTTAGTTGCACAATTACATGGTTCTATGGTAAGTACACATTCAGTTTTACAAGAAACTGCCAAAATATTTTCCAAAGTGGCTATAACATTTTGTATTTAGTACTGGGAGATATTCAATTTCTCTGCATTCTCACCAGAATATGGTAGTTGTATTATTTTTGTAATTTAATCATTCTGATAGGTTAATGACTAATAATGTTCCAAATAAGTAGTATCTATCTATCTATCTATCTATCTATCTATCTATCTATCTATCCATCTACCTAATTAGGTACACTGCCTCTTCTTATCTTTCTTTCAATTTTAATAGCTTCTAATTTTCCAGGAACTGATGCATATCTGCAAATTTTTTTAACTGCTGCACAATCTGTTGTGATGTACCTATCTTTTTCCTATTACTGGTTATTTGTGTGTTCTCTTTGAGTTTCTTTTTTCAGTTTATAGAAATTTATCAATTTTGTTGAATTTTTAAAATATATGATTTTTTCTTCATATTTTTTTTCTGTTATTTACATTTCCATTTGCCTTGATTTCTGTTCTCACTTGTGTTATTTTATATTCTTCTGCTTAATTTGGGTTTATGTCGCTCTTACTGTTCTGCTTCCCTAAGGTAGCAGATTGAACTGTGCTTTTTCATTTATACTAATTTTATCTGATGTGCTTTTCTGGTACCATCATTTTTCTACACACTGGTTTAGTTGCATCTCACATATGTTAACTCAAATTTATAAATATATATTGTATACATAAATTATATATAATATATATAATTTTCACTTTAAAATTTCCTCCTTGAACTCAGAATTTCCCTCCACCTTCAATAGATAGATGGTGTGTTTTTACATGCTGTTAGTTTCTCTGCTATCTTTCTGTTATTGTTTCCATACGGAAACAGAACACAGGCTATATAATTTCAGTCCATAACGTGCTCACACTGCAGGTAATTTTGTTGTCCATGAATACAGCTACTCTTTTTTTATGATTAATTTCTTATAGCATACCCCTCTTTTAGTATTTTTACTTTCAAATTATCCATACTTTTGAAATCTAAAGAAGTTTCTTCAAGAATGAATACGTTTGGTTGTGTTTCTGATTCTGTTTTAATCTGAATTCCCAATCTTTGCCTTTAAATTCTCTATTAAGATTACATTTAGAATATTTCCTGTTTGTCTTTAAGCCTCTCATTTAATATTTATTTTATGTTACTTAATTTCTTTTCTTGACTTTCTCACAAACAATTTTAAAAGTTTTATTCTAATTTATTTCTGTTATTTTAATGTGATGCCTTTTTATTTACCTTACAGATGGTCTATTATATGTGTATGGTTTATACTGTCTTCACCACTCCACTTCATGTGAAATGCGGAAACCTTGCTGTCCTTAACCCTCCGTCTTCCGTACTTTTGTTACAGATATTATTTTTGCTTCAATCAGCAACTGGATACAGAAAACTCATATTGAAGGTGATAGGTTATATTTACACGTATTTTTATCATCTACAATGTTCTTTTCTCTCAATACTTTAAATATTTATGTTATTTTCTCATTCATGTTTGGAGGCCTGTGGAGGTTATTCATGAAGGATGGATTTGCTAGTGAAATATTAACTTAGGTTTTCTTCGTATGAACCTCTTGTCCTACTCTTCCATCTTGAAGAATATTGAGCCTGGTCCCTTCTATCTCTATCATTTCTGATGTAAAATCCAGTGCCATTCATTTGAATACGTTTTGAAAGTAATGTTCTTCTTTCTATTTTTTTCTGTATATTTATCTTCAAGACTATTTTTCCCACTTTGTGGTTCAAAAATTGAATACAGCTGTTTTTTTGGTACATTATCTTCAGGTGGTTCAGGCTTGGTAAAGGTCATTAATTTCTCAAGTTTGCCTATTCCGTCTTCTGTAATCAGCAGTTTTATTGAACACAAGCAGTGACTTTTTCAAATGTCAGTTACTACATTTTAGTGCTAGTTCTCCATTTTCCATTGAGATCTTTTCCATAACATGACACTGTTAAAATCTTTAGTTCCCTTTCTATTTAAAAATATGGTTCTAAAGAATTTATTATCGATTGATGAACAGTTTTTAAAATTTGCACTTGAAAAACTCAGCAGGTATTTCCAAACTCATTTACTTTGCTATTATCCGTTGCTTTTCTTTTCTTATTCCTGTTGAGACCTGCCATTTCCACTTATGAGAAGCAATTTATAGTTGTCTATTGAACAAGTAGAACATGAGATTATGAGGCTCTGGATTATGTTGAATCCTCGTTTCAGCAGGCAGTTTCCCTGGAATATGTGCTCAGATATTTTGGTTATTTGTGTCTTCTGGCTCCAACCAAGAACACCCCACAAGTATCAGGGTGCTGAATGATCACCCTGTTGCAGCTGGTGAGGTGGACATCAATCTCTTCTCCTTGGCCTTTCACAAAACTCATCACAGTACAAGTGGGGCCCTGTCTTGTTTCCTCTATGTGAGAGAGACAAGCTCAGTTCCTGTCTGTGTCCTGCCTGTCCTAGATAAGAACAGAAAGTGGAGGAACGGCTCAGACTGTTTTATTGCTCTGGGAGTGAACCACTCCCCTGGCTCACACCTGCCCACAGTCACAAGAGGAAAAGGAAGAAATTCAATTTCAGTTTCAATTTCCCCCAGTTCCAGGTACTTTACTGTTGATAGTGCACAGTGAGGATGGAAGCCCAGATCTGTACTGAGCACCCTAGTGCCAGGGAAGTACAGGCATGGTAGAGAGGTGCCAGTCCGTACATCACCCTGGGTTACTAAATCTTAATCTTCATGGAAGGGCAAAGACTCAGATCTAAACGAGACCCTCTGCCACTTTTCTAATCAGGAGATTAAACAGATGTTTGATTCTGCAGGGCAAGGACTGCAAAATAAGCCCTGTGTTCAGCTTTATTGGCATTGCCTAAAAGAGGATTGGAGGTTCCTATGCTCTACCGTGTAGATGAAGTGTGGGAGATGAGCTCACTGCTTGGCACATACTATAGGCTCAGGGAACATGAGCAAGACCTTCTGTTTAATTTAGTTTTGAGCCTGAATGAAAGATCACTTTCTAATTCTGCATTTGCTTAGGACAAGATAACTCTTGCCAAGGAAAGTTTTCTTTTCTTAAAATATTCCTTTGGAGAACATTTGGGTCAGGAGAACAGAATTGTCTTGGAGTTTTTAATTTTTGTCTGTGCCTCTTAACATTTCTACATTAGAAACTTCTGCAGGATTGCACTCATTGTGCATGAATCCACAGAAAGTCCAGGCAACCCTAATGATACCCTGAAATTCCACGCTCACCAGGATACTTGCTCGTCTGTCCCTTCCACATTTCAGAATCTGTCTATGCTTCCATACTGCACCATGAAGAGGGCTCTTCTCAGCTTTGGTTTGATTGATGGACAGGGATGAATGTGGTCACACTGAGTTGGCTGAAATCAGAAGTGCAAGGCATGTTTGTTGATTACTGAGAAACATTTACAATAAATCTGAAGTTATAATCAGGTTCATGTTTTCTTTCAAAAGTATTCTCAGCTTCTCCCTAGTCACTTAAATTCTGGTTCATATTCTCCTTAGATATTAACTCGACGTCATTACTTTTCTGTATACTGAAGGTAACTTTTTAAAACAATTATGGTGAAAAATGGTTTATGTCTGTACTAAAAGCATTAAACAAGAATAGAAAAATTTTGGGCTAGGGATTTAGGTCAGTGGCACAGCACCTGCCTGGCAAGTGCAAGGTCATGAGTTCAATTCCCAGTACTGGAAAAAAAAAACAAAACAAAAAAAAGCAAAACAACAAAACAAAGAATAGAAATATTCTGAATCAATAGAGGTATTTGTAAAGCATAAATTGTAGTTGGGACAATTCTTTTAGTTTTTATAGCTTGCAGTACAGTATATGCATTTTACAACTACTCATTTAAGCGGTTATGTATCATGTTGATTCTTTATTACCACAGACATAATTGATACATCAGATTCCTTACTACCAATATGGGTTAAAATATTGATCAACTTGACTTAGTAAATAAATGCAAAATACGCTGGTATTTTAGTATGATCATTTGTAATTATTTAGACTAAAAGAATATCTATTATTAAAAATCTCATGTTACCAGGTTTAATCTTTTTTCAATACTAACGAAATGATATTCTGTGGTATTTGAATACCTGATACATTTCAGATTTATATTTTTTTAAAAAATGTATACTTACAGCCTTTTTTCTCTGTCTACCATCTTAGACATAGTAACATACTGTAAATAAAGATTTAAAGGGTTGCATTGAATCTTTAAATATCTGGGAAACCATTGTTTTGGATATAACATTAGAAAGGTGATTTTAGAATCTTTAAAAGTTCTTTAACAATTTTTTGATTTTGACAAAAATAAATATAGTCGAATGAGCACACTTAACAATATTATAGGACAATGAAGGCATTGTTCCATATATTTCATGATGCATATTTCCTTAAAGGAACTGTATACCATCTAGTGATCTAGTGGCAAAATTACAACTTTTAATTCAGCATTTTTCTACGTGTAATTTCATTATTAGATTATGATGAACAGCTACAAAACCTGCTTTTTAATTAAGTTTGAGTGAAACATTTTACTTTGATAAAAGAATTTTCTGGGAAATTTTCCAAGCCTTTAACTATTCCCATTAATTTACACTGCAGTAAATAAAGCAAACTCAAAGAGGAGGAGGGGCTGAGTTCATGGAAATACTTGTGAAAGTACTCCAGGTTCACTTTGTCACCTAGAAATGTACATCATTTATTATTATGCAATTGTATGAAATATAAATCTATTTTTCCAATGCTCATATACTCATGAGTTCCTCTGATACAAATAGATAATGGATTACATTGTGCACATACAGAGTTTGGATAAATTGGATTTTACTGTGAATATGCAGATTTTTCTAGAACAGCAAAGAGTTGATGTTTAAAATATAGTTAGATGAGAGTGTAAAGCTAAGGACTTTAATGTCTTTTCACTTCCACCTTTTTCTTTATCAGGTTATTAAGAGAGATGATTTACATTGACTCACACAGATTTGCATGGATATTTCAGATTTCCTAGTGGTTTCTTTCTTTCTTTTTTTTTCATAGAACTTTGAGACAGATTTATTTGTCTAACTGATTTTTAAAATGTTTTTAAACCCGTAGTTCCAAAACATTTCGCATCCCTCATACTCACTATGTAAACTCATCTTTCTGGCTTTCACTAATCATCTTTTAAACCAGGAGCGTCTGACAAGGATGCTAACCCAACTGGCAAGCTCTGCACCTCAAACGCCCTCGCGTGTTCATTCGTCTCTTTGTCCCGCTGTCCCAGAAGGAAGCAGGGGTTTCCTCCTCTCGCCTTCCAAACTTGTCTCTTTTCTTTGCTGTGTTCGGTCATGTTTCTCTACATCTTATCTATTTCAATTCCTTCACTTTCTCTTACAGCTTCGGTCGCCGCTCCTTAGGCTCTTCAATTGAATTCAGTCTTTCTCTGAGCAATACACACAAATAATAAGCCTTCCTGATCACGGCGCCTGAAGCTTTAGTCTTCTCTACCAACCCATGTTATGCTGTATTTCCAGGTAAATTTTTTTTGATAAATAAAGCCGAACAGTGTACAAGCACTTGGCTTTGAATTTTTATTTAGTTTTTTAAAGATTGTTCTTTCTAAATTTAAACTAAATAAAACACTGTTCAGCGAATTCTAAATTTTACTATAACTGCCTTCCCCTACTTCTTGCCTTTATTTCAGGTCATTATTATTATTTCAGTTTTTAAAAATAGTCTCGTGAAAGAATACTATGCATATGAAAGTTTGAATGATTTTAACTTTCCCAGGCATTGAACGGGAGGGGAGACTGAATGTTTTTCTTTGGTACTTTCAGAAATGTTACTTTTCCTTCTACTGTGACATTTTGATTACAACACGCCTCAGAGAAGGTTCTCTTGTACCAAATATTAGGGAGTCCACTTAGCTTCCTGGACCGCGATTGTAGAACAAGCTGCCTACTGTTCTTGGGTCTGCAGAACCACGGACAGAGCCACCTGGAGCTTCCGGGTGGCTTTGTAGCTTTGGGTGAGTCAGCAAAGCTGTGTGTTTTCTTCCTGGAGTCAGGAAAGAGGGATGAGGCTACCTGTCCACCGCCTCCTGCTTCTCAGATTATAAGATTCCACAATATATTCTTCCCATTGCTTTTGAGAACTGAAATTATCAAAACTGAAATTATCAAAAAGTAAGTATAATATTCAGTGTATCTTCCTTTCTGCATTCTAATAATCATATATAAGTCATTACACTTTCAGTTCTACTATATTTTTGAGAAAATAACCCCTTCTTTCCTGTTTAATTGAAAATTGCCTCTCATTATATTTTGGTGAATATAATTTTCATCTATATTTGATATTCTCCTTGATTTTTCTATTTGCAGTTACTCAAAATACATTTTTAAAAAATCTATGCTGATGCTAAATAATCCTAAGAAGTAAATTTAGTTGTATAAGGCCAAAAACATTGGAAAAACTAAACAAAATAAACATTACTTATACCAATTTCACCTGATATTTGTAGCTTTAGGACAAGGGCATTTATAGGATGAGCCCATAAACTACAATTTCTTTGGAATTAATTACCTACTACTCACTCAGCTGTTCCTAGTTGCTAAAACTACTCACAGTGTCTAAGTAAAAGACCTAGAAGCTCTTTATACCATGCTCAACCTGTGAAATCATCACTGCAATATCTACATTTGTAAATCTCCATGTTTTATTTTAAGCTCTCCACGCATTTACAGTTACTGTAAAGTTCCCGTCTGAAGGAAATTTCTTAGTATTTCCACCACAATGTCCTATTTGACATAAGATTTACCTACCTGCTTACAATGTTAGTTCAGTACAGCTGCACTCCGTGAGCCTGGGCCTAATATATTTTACTGTAATCAAATGCATTTCAAAATAAAGTAGAAGCCAGACATGTTGGAGCACACCTGTAATCCCAGCACTATGAGACACTGAAGCAGGAGGATCACAAATTTCAGCCCATCCCAGGCAATGTAGTGACTTACTGAGAACCTCTCTCAAAATAAACGAGGCTGGAGATCTAGTGCATTGTGAAGATCCTGATTTAAACCTGCAGTACTAAGAAAAAAATTAAAACAAAGGAAATAAGGCAGTGCTTTTACACATTTAAAATAAACCAAAGGATCATAGAGAAGCTGACAAATAACTACTTAAATTTCCACTGTTGAAATTTTGCCTCAACTTCCCTTGTAAAAATTAATTCAAATATTTTCTAGTATTCTATGAGAAAATTATACATTTCAAGATTTTAAAAGTCAATACCTACTAAAAATTGGTAGCTTCTTCTGATAATTTGAGACAAAAATCACCTTTACCTTTGTATGTAGCAGTAGTATTTAAGATAATATCAATCTAGGCTGATATAGAAGGATCAGAAGCCAATCTTGGCATTTCAGTATGAGAAAAGCTATAGTAGAAATTGGACATGTGGTAAGGAAAAGATGACAGGTTAAGTGTGCATGGTTGAAATGTCTCCAAACTGGCTACAAGGAGACAGGACCAATCAGTGAGAGAGGGAAAATAGGGGAAAATCCAGCATCACTACGGCTCAGGCAACTAAACGCAAACAAGGTTGTTGCACTGTAGGAAGGGTTCTGCATTGAAAACCAGAGCCACAAAGGATGGAGGGATTCATGGATGCCACGGATGGAAGTGACAAAGTGAAACACAAAAAATACTATTAACTCTCCCTTCTTCTGTCTCCCAGTGTCTTACCAGTGCATTCCTTTTGCTCTTCCCAGGTGTAATCTGCAAGATCTGCCTCTTTGTTACGCGGAGAGAAACCAAGAAAAACATCAAAAATCAATGAAGCAAAGAGCAAACACAAGATTCTTTCTAATTTTTTCAGTAATGGCACTATTACCTTAAATAATTGAGGTATAACTTCATTCCTGCTATTCATTTGTGGGTTTTAGGGTACTAACTGACTGTTATTTGCTTTTCTAATGTAATTTATTATCTTACTTAGTTACCATGAAATTCTATGAAAAGAAGGATGCTTTTCCACAGCTACTTCCCCCGTATTCATAAAGATCCTGATTCGTAGTATTGGTTGCTAATTACAATGCAATGAATAATCAGATGAGTGCGTGAGTCTGTATTTGTTAAAGAGCCAAACCATGGAAAATATAGCAGCCTAGAATTTCATGTAAATTCCGTTCTTTCTGCAACTGAAAACTTACTTTCCAATGAATAAGAATATCAAATAATCAGGATATCAATAGGGCACATATCTCAACTTTTCAATTGCCAAATTATCTTACAAACACTGTTAATTCCTATCATATTATTTTGAAACTTTGTATCATTTTTATTGTTTTTGTGTTGTTTTGTTTTTGTCTATGTTGTTATTTTGTTTTTTTTTAAATTCTCTTTAAAATGAAATTGCAAAAACAGAAAAAAATATATCTTTGACTTATATGCAAGAACCATCTTTATACCTATGAATAAACTTTGTCTATTAAAATGTATCAAAATTATTTTAAGATAGTAGAGGCATATGACTTTATCTTTACTACAGATTATTTCCTTTCTGTTCTGGAGTAATTTATTTATTTAGGGTCTGGGAGACGCAATCCAGAGTCTCTTGCGTGTTGTACAATTTATGAGTTACAACCCCTCCCAAGAAGCTTTTTAACTTAATGCTATACTATTTGTAAAATTTTATTCTTGCACTGCATCTTTGAAGATACAGGTAAAAGTTCTGATGAATCTCAAGTATCTTTCCACCTACATTTTCTTCTCCCAGTCTTCCAGTATGGGGTGTGTGGTTCAAATGTTCTAATGTGTAACTTTAACCATTGTTGTATTGCAGGAACACTTTTGTTCCATTTATAATTGTGATATTTATAGCATTCAAATAGCTGAGTAATCAATAGATGTATAAATTAATTAATTATGCTTATTATGATTAAATCATAATAAAAATATATTCTAATGCATTGCACTCTAAAATATATGTTAATGATAAAAGAAATCAATTCTAAAAATATGTATGGGTTACACCATAAAAATGCAGGAGAAATATGTAAGAGGAAATTTGAAATTTTCTAAATGTTTCCTACAGAATAATTAGAACAAATAACAACTTAATCTTTGTTTCTGAATGAAAACAGAAAATGTCATCATGCATTTCTCCATAATACATCTTCAGAAGTGATATATGTATGTAATGTAATGCATCAAGTAATCTGAATGGAATTTGGAAAATCACGTTTGAATTACTTAATTACTCTTCTTAAAAGTTCTGCCATTGTTTTTACCGTCCATGATAGGAAGATATTTTATAGCAAGTGAAATCGTGAAAAAAAATTATGTTCTTTGACTTTTTTCCTTCAGGATCTCAAGGGAAATTTTTAAGTGAAACAGTTATAAACCAGAAAAAAGAATTGAGAACATTCATATTTTCATTCTCTTTGGATTTTGCAAAGTTATAGGGGCATGAATCTTTATATTTAAATTAATATAATTTAAAATGTAGTTAAACTATTCCTCTCAAGTACATATTCATACAGAATAACTTTATTGTTAATTTGACATTTAACTAGATATTTGTCTTCATATGACTAGTGTTATAAAAATAAATTTCACAGGAATTCAGTTGCCACTTGAAGAAGCATTATAAGTATTTAATTTTGTACCACTATAGGGTCACTATACTACTTACCTCTTATTAGTCTTGCTATAGGGAAGAAAAGAGAATTTAAGACAGATTATTACTCTTTATAGATAATACTTAGGTCAAATATTTAAAATGGTTAATGTGAGTTCAGGGAAGACCCTTAGAGAAACCAACAAGACAACCAACTAGGGGCGCTTGGGGTATATAAAAGATATCAGTTTAGGAAATGTGCATAAAGTGATTGGGCAGTGGGCACAAAGCAGGTTCACCTGATAGGCTGAGATAAGTTCTGTTTTATAAGTTAAGTTTCTATTTCCCCAACTTGGCATCACCTGGTCAAGGTTGAGTTAAATTCTACTCTCCTAAGTTATTTATCTCTCAGAAGTGAGGTTATCCATTTTAATATTTAAATCTTTGATTCACTGAGACTTTAGTGCATGGTGATAGACATGGATCTAGTTTTGGTCTGTGGCATGTGGAAAGTCAATTTTTCCAGCACCATTTATTAAAGAGTCAATCTCTTCCAGTGAACATGTTTGACCCTTTTGTTAAAGATAGAGTGGCTGAGTGTGTTTGTAGTTGTGCCTGAATCTTCTAATGTGTTCTATTGATAGCTAGGATAATTGTATCACTGATAGGTTTATTGAAAGGAACAGTTACTGCTTAATTTCTTTGGACCAGTTTTGCGTGCTTATAACTGGTAATCTGAGCAAGTAATCTGAAGACAACATTGTGCAAATATAACAACCATTGTTGAATTCCTAACATCTTGTTTAGTGAAGCTCTGTATTGTTTCTAACTTTTAAAAAATACATTTATTTTCTGTAATTGTTTGATCAATCTTGCATTCTTACATCTGGTAATCTTGGGCTGGGGATGTAGCTCAGCGGCACAGTGCCTGCCTGGCAAGTGCAAGGACGTGAGTTCAATTCCCAGAACTGGAAAAAAAAAACAAAATAAAAAAAAAATTTTAAAAATATATTTGGTAATCTGAGCAACTTCTTTGAAGATAATATGCAATACAGCAACTATTATTAATTTCTTATCATCTTGTTTTGAAATTCTCTATCATTTTTATTGTTTTTGTGTTGCTTTATTTTTATCTTTTTTTTTTTTTTTTTTTTTTTTTTTTTCTCCGGTACCGGGTATTTTTATCTTTATTGCTGTTGTTCTGATATATTTTTCCTCTTTTAAATAAAAAAAATTAAAAAGAGAAATGAGGTGGTTCATCCGTCTGAACAGGGATGCTACAATCTCTGCTCACAGTAAATATTTCAAGATCTAATTATTATTATAGCTGCATGGTACAACTTTGACTTTGACATCTATACCATGACACATGGATGAACTTTAGAAGTCAACGAGGACAGACCTGATGAGAAATTATATTTAATTTGTTTCTTGGTTTGATTATATCCTCACATATATTCCAGTCAATAACTGACAACCAATTTGTTCAGGTTAAAATGTTATGTTAAGGTCTTTTGGTCAGAGAACAGTTCATTAGTTTTGTGTTATCAACAAATTTCTGATAAGTCAATTGTCCTTTAGGCAACAGCTTGGTCCCCATTCAGATTCACGAAATTGACATTTTATATTCTATTTCTGTTTGTCAGAAGGCAGATGACTTTCTGACTCATGTTCTTCCAAAAAAAATGAAACAAAATACAAATTATAATCAACCAATATTCTTTAAAATTCAGCCACTCTAACCTGAACTCAAATTTATATCAGCTTTTGTATACTGATATAAAATACTATAGTTAGTTAATCAACTTGATAATGCATAGATCAAGGGCATACTTAAAGATGAAAACTAATAAAAAAAACCACAATATAAATATGAATAGTGCATTTATTAATAGGTTTGCAATGATAAATTTGCAGTTTTCAATCATTACATTATTTATAATTAGAGTATATATAATTTATCTTTGAAATTGTTTCTTAACATAGTAAAAATTATATGGTTACTCAACCCTCAATAATATTTCAAAAATGCAAATCATTTTAATATGCAATTTGAAGGAATAGGTCTAACCCATGCTGACAGTTTTTTAGGTGTATATAAGGTAGCTATAAACATAGCCAAAATAATATTTATAATGTACATCCAAATATGTTTAAATAGCTATATATGCATAGCTATCAAGAAATGTTATGGAATCTTTCAAAGATATCAATTGTAACTCATTTTTAGAAGTTGAATTGAAGAAATGAAGTGATTTCTTTACAAATAAGTATTTCTTAGATTTTTCAATCTCTATTGTTTTATTTAAAAAGTAAACATCATTGTTAGAAGACATAAAAAATGTACTGATATGTGTTAGCTGTAGAACTTGGTGTGATTGTAGTTTAGTTGAGCAATGATTAGTTCTCCAAAAATAAGTTTGATGAGCTTTCACAAAAATTATTCTTATGCTTAAGTTAATTCAGTACTAAACAGTGAATCCCACCTTTCCTTTATATTAATTCACATAAAATTCATTTACTTAAAACACATCATTCTCATTTTAATGAGTAAAAGACATAAAGATTTCAATGAAACATGAAAAAGACATTTGTCTTGAGTTAATTCATGACAGGGAAGAGGAACAGACACCTCATATGTTCTTCATGTCACACAAATAAATGATTTCTGTCTGGTAAGTGAGATTGATTCTGACTTAAGGTTTTGAAAAGAACAGGAATGAGATATTTCATTAAGAGCTGAAATATGTATATCTCCAAAATAAGCTCCAGGAATCATGGATGAAATGGGTATATACCAACGTGGAAGGAACACCTTTGGCAAAGCAGGCTTTGGCTGGATTGAGGATGATGCTAGGCAGCTACATAAAGGCAGATGTACACATTGGAGGTGGATGAGGAAGTGGTAGTATCAGCAGGGGCCATCAACAGACTGGACAGCCCCCTTCAAATATTGGGTGGAGGATGGTGAATCCTGCAGGTGCACCACTTCAGGTATTTCTGTGACTCTGTGTTGTTGCTGCTTTTCCTAAATGAGGCCATCACATACCATGCAGGAAAACAAAAGAAAAATTTTGATTCAGAAAAAACAGGGCTGGACTATGAAATTTTGTAATAGGCTAGAATTTTTAAGATTAGGCAGCAAAAGAAACTAAAGCTTCGCTCTTGTGAAGCTTTCACTCCTGGAAGAAACATGCGAAAATAATGTAGTGTTCAGTAAGAATGAGATTACATTTTGAAGAGAAACCATCAGAAGTCTACCATGAGAATGTGATCCTTAAAGAAATAACTTTACATCTCAAATAATACAGACAGAGAATTTCCAGAACTAGCATCTATGTATTTAAAAATAACAGCAAACTATCTGAAAGTCAACAGCATGTGTGATGCATCCTTCCATAAGATTCTGCAGTCTTTTGCTTTCTTTCCCCCTGCCTGCAAACTTGAGTAACCTCTTCCAGAAAAAGTAAGTAAATTGATCAGGTAAGTCACTACAATTAACTGAAGTTTATTTAAAAACAATATTGTAACTAAATGCATATGATTATATGTTGATAACTCAGCTGTATTTCAGTGATCTGCATCAAGTGACGTTAATTGTTCCTTCGGAGGCTTCATTATATACTTCAGTGGAATTTCTATCATTTGGGGTTTCAATGTGTGTGGCTCGCTGAGGGAAACATGGCAGGTGACCCGTGGAGCAGGAATGCTATGCCATCCCGGGCCACTGACTCTCCACCAGTCCCGGGGCTGATAAGGGCAAGAGCATGTGGCACCCCGTTTAAACTCTGGAATGCATAATTTTTGCATTTCTTCTCTTGAGCTCAAGAAATTCACCTATATTTTGTACTCTGAGTAACTACTATGAAGATAACAATGTGCAATGTATTAATTATTGTTACTGTCATACTAGTTGCTTTGAAACTGTTTTATTTCTATTTTTTCTTCTCTTTAAAATGAAATAAAAAATAAATTTGCTAAAGAAATTAATTTTGTTAAATCTCTTTAAAAATTCAAAGTTCTACAGAAATATTTTATACTTTTTTTCCCACTGATATTGTCTTGCTTCCTTTGGATATAGAAAACTACAAGGGTTTGGGTTTTGTTTACTTTGTGTAGACTTACTGGCTGTAATCATATATTCTACTTCATTGCCTTGCTCAGAACTTTTGGACATTTTCTAGCATTTCTCAGTGTTTTTAATTTCATTGATTAAAAACATAGGGGTAGAGATTTTTATTGTGCTTCTAAAAAGTCTTTTACATCTTAATTTTCACACTGACTCAAATGTACAGACTACAGAATATTTCAATAATAATTATTACACCTATCCCGCCAGACACACATAAGCCTAGACTTCTGAGCCACCTCAGAGCTAGGTCATCCACTGCAGCCCTGGTCATTCACCGATACCTGGGGACACAGGCTCTAGAAAAGTAACTGAATACAGAGTACATGACCACCACTACCAAGCCAGTCCCACATTGTTCAACAGACCAGGGCCAGGCATCCCACACAGACCTCGCATCAGATCTTACCTTGGGGTAGGTTGATACCTCTGCATCAGGGATTTGGACTGCATTTGAAGACACAGACTCTAGGCTCTCATGATTCAAGGCCACTCCTGTGGATTCACAATACACCAAATAAGCTGTCAGGTCCATCGCATTAGACCCACTGCTAGGCATTCCCCATGGACCAGGTTCCAGAAGACCACTAGTGGATGCAGGTTCCCAGCTTGCATATGTTGCCCCAGTGCCCAAGCAAGCCCTTTAAGCCCTGGCACCAATGCCAGAACTGTACACTCAGCATCCTGAATGGCCTTCAGAGATCACAGGCTCTAAACCAGTCCTCAGAGGTTCACACATTTGTTTGAAACTCAAGGCTGCAGGCTTTAAGGAAACCAGAATCCAGGCCTCTTCCAGTATACCCAGGGTCAGGGGCCATCCTACACCATACCCTATAAATCAGTGCTATGAAACTATCAGCCTCTGTGACCGAGGACCTAAGAACCCAGGTCATAACCACAAGATCAAAGTTCTGGGTCTACCTCAGTATATCTAGTCTCCAAGCTTAACTCTAAAATCCTTTGCTCCAGTTCTACCACAGCCATCTAAGCTCAAACCCAACTCCATGGACACAACATGAAAAACTTTAAAACAAATGACCCAGCAGAGTCCGTGGGAAGATGATTGTTGAAGAGCACCCACAAAAAGCCCGTATGCAAATACTGGAACTTGTTCCCACCGTACAAATGTGCAGACGCCAGAGATGCACATAGTTATTGAGAACGATCTGATAAATTCTGGAACTAAAAAACAAAATGAAGGAAATAAAGATTTAATAGAGTGTCAACAGCAGAACTGACTACACAGAAGAAGGAACCTATTAATTTAAAGATAGATTATTTTAAAATATGTGGTTATGGAAAGAAGAATTCAAAATAAGGAAAAGGAATGAACAAAGATTATTAGATTGAAAGAACGGCATGTAAAAGTACATATGATAATTATAGACATTAGGGAAAAAGAAAGTGAAAGAGGTGCAGGGAATTTACTTATACAAAAGGAAGACAACTTTTCAAACTGGGGGAAAGATATAATTACTCAGGTATATGTGGAGAAGTCTTCAATTATATTAAACACCCCCCAAAGATATATTAGAATGAAATCCTCACATGTCAGGAAGAAAGATTTTCAAAGCTGGAAGACAAAACTAGTGTATGATATTTAAGAATGTAGCAATACAGTTAAAAAGAGACATGTCAGTAAAAACGTTATAAGCAAAGAACCAGAGAAATAGTCCAAAGATCTGAAAAGGAAAAATAAAACAACACCCACCAAAACACCTCCAGTTAAGAGTAGTGTCAGCAAGGAACCTGACCTCCAAAATAGAGAGAAAAATATACCCTCATAAAAAGAATAACTGAAGGAGTTTGTCCATAACAGCCTTGTTCTAAAACAAATGCTACACTCTTCCACCTGAATGAAGAAGGTGCAAATTAGTAACACATAAATAACTGAAAATATGAAACCTTCCTGGTAGATGTAAGGGTAGGTCACTCAGAATGCCACAGCACCTTAAGGGTAGTGTGTAAATAATATGCATTATAAGGGTTAAATTTAAAGGAAACCATTGCAAATAATAGCACACAACCTAAAAAGATGGGAGGGTAGGAACAGGGAAGAAAAATAATGGAGATATGTTATGTACATGTACCAACTGCCCAGGGTGAATGTAATCATTATGGACTGCAAACATGTATTAATATACAATAGAAAATTAGATATACAAATGAGTAAATTATGACTTGAAGAACAAAATGTGGGTAGGAGTAGAAAAAAAGTATTTTTTGAGGTGTTACTGTTTAACAAACCAGGCTAAATCAATTGTTATCAACTTCAGAATTCTGAAATAAATATATTTCTTATAAGCCTCATGGGAATCACAAAGCAAAAATTGATAATAAATGAGCCAAAGACAAAAAGTAGGAAATGAAATAATACCACTGCAGAAAATGAACGAGTCTCAAAAGGGCCAGTAAACAAGGAATAAAGAATACAGAAATTTACCATGCAATTGGAAAATAAAAAGTTTGGCAATAATATATATCATTTCCTGTCAGTTCATTACTTGGAGTGTAAAAGAATGTAAATCTTCAACCAAAAGAGACAGAGTGGCTGAATGGATAAAAAATAACAAAGAAAGAAATCACCGGGATATGCTACCTTAAAGGAACTCCCTTCACGGATACACATACACTGTAGGATTAAAAAATATAACATGCAAATGCAAATGAAACAAAGAGCTAGGGTAAGCAAAGTTATATAAGATATATTTAAGTCAAAATTTCTACAACTAGATAAGTAAAGTCATTATACAGTAATAGCCAATTCATCAAGAAGGCATGATAATTTTGAATATATATGTATGCAAAGTAGAAACACTTAAATATATGAAACAGCAGTTAACTGATCTGAAGTGGAATGGAGAATTCCCTTCAGTATTATAATAAGGATCTCCATACCTCTGCTTTCCACAATGGACAAACACCCACACGGTACATCTGTTTTAAAATATTGATTATCAACCACATTTTATGAAATGAAACTGACATACACAGAACATTCCTTCCAATAGCAGTAAAATGGACATTTTTTTCACAAATGCTTATAAAAATACTGTAGGTGACATCATGTATTAAATTGCCAAACGTTTTAATAAATATAAGAAAATTCATAATCATAGCAAATATACTCTCTGACCATATTTTACAAAACTAAAAATCAATGAAAGGGATTTCAGATATCTACAAATGGATGGAATCTGAAAGACATGCTCTTAATCAATCTCATTAAAGAAATTTAATGGGAAATTTAAAAATGTCTTGAGACAAATGAACATTGAAACACAGATTAGTAAAATGTACAGGCTGCAACAAAGGCTGTTTTCAACGAGAATTTTACAGTTATAAATGCTTACATGAAAAAAAAAGAGAAAAAATGGAAAATCCTAAACAACATTATATACCTTCAAGAGCTATAAGAGAAGAACAAATTAAATCCAATGTCCAAAGTGAGCAGTCAGAAGAGAAAAGTACAGATTTGGACAAAAATAAATAAAAGAAAACTACAAAAGTAGGACAAATCAATAAAAGCAAGTTCATATCTTCAGAAGATTAAAAATGACAACCGCTCACTTCACTTATGCTAACAAACAAAAACAATAAAGAGAAGTTACAATAGACAAACTCAGAAATAAAAGTAAATATTGCATTAATACTAGGGAAACATTCACAAGACTTTTATGAGTACTTGTGCATTAACAAATTGAGTGAGAGGGTCACTTAAATATTAATATACACGTGTTGCAAATAACAGTTTTCTTCAAGAAAATCAAACAGAAAATGACAATATATTTTCTTGTACTTTAAAACTGTTTTAATAATTCTTAACTCACCAAATAATTGAGCCAATAATGTGAGAGAAATTTCTTGATTATTTCTCATATTCCTGTCCATTTCAAAGATTTACCTTGCTATAATTGTATTTATATAATTTTATTTATATATATATATATGAATTATTTATGTCCACACACTCAATCAGAATATACCACAAATGCTTTACTGAGATACTTGTTATATTACTTTTTGCACACTACTTTTTCCTACTACTGAGATTCTTGAGAGTTCTACTGGATTTTAAAATGAAACAATTTACATGTTGTATTTATTATTTTTGGATTGTTGAACAATCTTGTTCAACTTTGTCTCTGTCTGTGAATAATTATGTAAGCTTTCAAAGATATGACAATCAAAACAATATTTCATTTTCAGTAAGTGTCTAATTGATCTTATTATTTTAGTGTTATAAATATTATTCTGAATTCAGGTACTTGGTTTGCACTTACAATTGATACATTTCTCATTAGTGAGTTATTCATACTACAAGTGTAATTCATGCAGTGTTAACATGAAGGTAATTACAAAGTATCAGTAAATTATAGAACGAGAGCAATGTTCTACTTTTAGAATTAGCACTATTTTCAAAAATATATGCAAGAAAATCATTAAAATTATGATTTATTCATTATTTTTGCCTATCTATGGTAGATAACATGCTATCATTTAGTTTTCTTCAGAATTTCTAAATCTTTAGTGCCCGGGTTAAAATGATAAACAATGTAAGATGAAGAATGCATTTAAGTAGTTATTTTTTAAATAGTCATTTTGGGAAGCATGTTTGATAGAAATGTTGCTTGAAGGACAGAGATGTCGTTCTGGACACCTGAGAACCACATCAGTACTGTTTGGCTTCTGACCTGTCCGTGGTTTTATTGTCTGCGGTATTGATCTGATGTCTTTATTATGCCTTTTGGCAGGTTAAAGAATTTTTTTCTGTATCTTTTAAAAGTGAGCTTTTCCATTGCTAGATCCTCCCAAGAAAAGGAGAAAGAGGAAGGGAGGATGTTACAGGCAAACAGCCAGACTCTTACAGACTAATAGTTTATGTCTGTTCATGCCTGAAATACAGAAATTTACATGAGAATGGCTTTGTTAAACAAGCATTATTTCCTTGGTAGGGAAAACACACAATCTCTGCACTTAAGCCTTGAGAACAGCTTCCTGAATAAGCTATGTACCATTTTGCTTATGTAATTCTTACAGTCTCTTATATAACTTTGGACAAATCATTGCACCTAGCTCCAAATCAGTTTTATGAACTGTATATTACATATTTTAGCTAAACTCTGCAAAAATATTTTCTAGTTCCAAAGCTCTCTTTTTAAGAAGGTATTTAAAATCTGTTTTGTGTACTAATATGATGACTGTCATCTCTAAACCTACACCAAAACACACTTAATGGCCATTAGAAGATGTGTAGGTTTTCATAAGAAATGGAAAATTTCAGTATATATGAAAATATCATGTGTATCTAACTTTCCCTAAATCAATTCTCTCTCAAACACTTTGAGTATAAACTGACTCGTCATGCCAGTCAAAAACTAATGATATAATACTTCACCTTGAGCGTGTTTAGATGTATATGAATGTATTCCTATGTTTGATCTACAAAAGTGCTTATTTTTAAAATAATTTTACATTTGCTTTGTTCCAAGATCAAATACCAGCTTGTTGTTCTCAACCACACCAACAAATGGCATGTGGTAGTGGGTGGATCAAGAAACAAAATCCAAACAACTCTCCCAAATAACTTTCTGCTAAGACTGTGAAAAAAGACCTTCAGGATTCTGATGTCATGGCATTGAGAGAACAGAGATTCAGTTTCTCTTCTCTTGTATGACTTCAACTGCACATAACTCAAAATCTAAAGGAAAAATTCATTGAAATAATAAATATATAATCTGGAAAAGGAATAACCAAGATATTCACAGCAATCACATCTAAGCCTCGGATCTAGTTGTGCTTGAAAATCACACACAGTATTGAGAAGTTTTATGTGCAGCTTATAATAGTTTTCCAGTAATTAAAACAATCATATTTTCCATGTTTTATATTTGAAAGTATATGAGATTGAAAATGTTCTTGGAAGTACATATAATTTGTTTTCTTTTGTTTTTTGGCCTTCCAATCTATACTAACATACATTTAATTAAACAGTTGGTTGGATGCTTACCTACTAGTTCAGCAATCTTAAAATATTAGATTAAATAACCAAATACTCCATGTAGGTGA